>NC_139235.1:53885451-54095592 GCF_977018435.1 Lepisma saccharinum | reverse complement strand
AAGTTATGAGGTGCATGTAAGTTAATACCACAGAGATATTACAGTAGGTGTAGGTTCTACCACCAGAACTTTTCTATTATAATAATACTGGTTATGCTGTACTGTTAGCTAAAGATGCTGATATTTGAGAAACTTAAAAGCTTACTCACGATTTACTGTTGCAAAAGATCCGATGACAAAATTTAAAAATTGTTATCGCCCAGACAGGGACTCGAACCCTGGACAGATAGGTTAAAAGCCTAACGCTATACCAACTAAGCTATCTGGGCACAAGGTATTCTTTTTTTGAAAAGTTAGTTATCTTAAGAAATATATTGAAACACTTGAGAACACTTTTGGTCTGGTTCGACAGACAAGGAGACAACATTTCTAAATTTTTACAGACTGGGTGTATTTTTCCACTATAGAGGCCTTCACTATATGTAATTCGAAACGCTAAAGTTCAGCTAGCTTCCAAAATTGAGGTAAAGATTGTGTTTGGCGAGATTAACAAGTTACAATTATATCCAGTTACGGACAAATAAAGCTAAAACTCTTAGATTTACTGTACTAGCCAAGTTTTAGTAATATTTTATTCACTTTAGTACAAATACCAAAGAAATAGGTATATTTTATTTATAATTTGACAAAATGTACTAGTATTTAATTTACAAAGTTAGGTAAAAAGCAGTATTTTTTAAAAATATTGTTACTGCCTTCAAATTTTATGTCATTTAGCCACTAACAACTGATTTACACTGTTTGGCATCCTTTAAATAGGAAAATAAGGAATTATTTGTTTATTATTTTTACTTTATATTTATATTTATTTAAGAAAACAATTCTACAGTTTAACTTAATTTTAACAAATTGTTACTAATTTATATATCAAAGTTATGTTATTTAGAGTGTATCAAGGCGTATAAAGTTAATATTTGTACTTATCAGTTCAACTAACAATTATATTTTACACACAAAAGATGATGTTTACAGTTAAATTACTTGAATCAGAGAATAATATTTTACAGTAATTGATTCATTCAGCACTAGTCAGTACTTTTATGCATCAGAAAGTTTTCTTAATTTTCTATTACGCATGCTATTTTGGGCTATTTTTAAAATGTATTTCTAAGGCAAACTGGTTTAATTTTCTGCTTATAATGCAAAGTTGACATAGTTTTCGCACAATGCATTGTACATTTGTTATATTCTCTACTTACAATTCAAATATTATGCTTATTTAATGTATAACTAACTAACTCTCTAGCCTTCTTAAACCCGAAGGTTCATGGCTGCAGCAACACATGCCTTTCATCTGTCCCTGTCCTGAGCAAGATCTATATACTCCTTTCCTTCCCTACCAATTTCCTTTTGGTCCATCTCTACATTATCCCTCCATCTTTGTTTTGGTCTTTCTATTGGTCTTTTACCATCAGGTTTCCCAACAAGAATCCTGTATACTCTTCTTTCCTCTCCCATTTGTACCACAGGATCTACACACCTAAGTCTTTTTGATTTAATCATTCTAATAATATCTGGACATGAATACAAATTATGTACTTCCAAATTATGTAACCTTCTCCACTCATCTGTCTCCTCATCTGTTTTAGGTCCAAATATTTTCCTAAGGATTTTATTTTCAAATACTCTCAATTTATGTTCCTCTTTTCAATGTAAGGGACCAAGTTTATTTACTGTATTTAACTTTTATTTTTTGTAATTAACAAAAATTAAAAGCTTATACTGTAGTTATTATATCTTTTTCTATCAGCTTATTTTGAAATTAATATTATTAGGTATAGTCTTTGATTTATAACTATATTGCTTTTTTTATCAATTTATCTAAGAGTACACGCAGACAAACACATGTGTTCACACTTTTATGTAAATAGATATGCCATTTTTCAATATTTTAGTATGAAGATTGCACTTTAGCTATTTAAGCAAGGGTAGGAAAGGTAGGATTTCTGAGAATTTGTTGCAGGATTTTGTTGTCCAAGTATAGATGAGAACTGAGCTGGGAGACTGTTTTGAACCTTTTCATGAGAGTTTGCATGTGAACTGTATGCAAATTGAGCACTATTGACTGTGCATGCTTCTAAGTTTTGCTGTTATTTTACATCAAGTCTGTGAGACTGTAGTCAGTTTTCCCATTTCAAGTAGTTTTTATTGATTGTATTTGTATATGTTGTGGGGACTTAGCAGTTTTATGTTATGAGTCAGTTTGTTGTAGAATATTTTTACGATTGTTTTGAGATATTGAGTGTCTGCTGTTTTACTTGTAATTATTTTCCTTCTTGTGTTGTGTATTTGACTATATTTTGTCCAAGTTCGTAGTATTTAGAATAATTGTTATTGACTTGTAGATGTAGGGAGTAATAATCCTTTGCAAGATGCCCTATACTTTAGTCTGAATATTATTCTTAGTGTTCACTTTTGAAGCCTTAGTATTCTGGTAGTATTATTAATGTAGAGGTAAATTAGGCTGAAACGTAGGCATTTTTCTGATAAATTATACTCACTTAGTTGTTTCAGCAGGTAGAAGTTGCATGATGGTTTACTGCCGATGATGTTCATTTGCTCTTCTTATGTACTACGTATGATGTAGCTTATTTGAGTAATTGGAATTTTGTACTGAAAATAAGATTGCTTGTCTATCTTATTCCTATGTTTTTACTCTATCCTATGACTTGGAAGAATCTAGATATATATTGTGCTTGCAGTTTTATGTTTCTCTAAGGTTTCAGCTATGTAGTTCAGCTATGTAGTTTCTTAAACTGTGCTATGGGTGTGACTATTGATTTCTCTTTCTGGATGCCATGTTGGTTTCTGTGTATTCCTCGTGCTGCTTGAATTTGACTTAGGTTGTTTGCTTTTTTCTTAGATCTTTATTTGTTTATTTGTTCAGTATTTTTTATTTTTTTTGCATTTTAATTACTTTAATTTTACATTAACTAACATATTTTACTTTAACAACAAAAGAATTTAATCTAGTATAAAAACTTCTACTAACAAAAATGTACTATTATAACTTTTAATTTTAGAAAATTGTATTTTTAAAACTTTAACTTTGAAAAATTGATTTTTAATTACTTTAATTTTACATTAACTAACAAATTTTACATTAACAACAAAATAATTTGCCCTAGTATAAAAACTTCTACTAACAAAAATATACTATTATAACTTTTAATTTTATAAAATTGTATTTTTAAAACATTAACTTTGAAAAATTGAATTTTAACACATTTGGACTTTAACAATGTACTTTGAATTTTTTTTATGTAAAAGAATATTTAAAAAATAAAAAATACTGAACAAATAAACAAATAAAGATCTAAGAAAAAAGCAAACAACCTAAGTCAAATTCAAGCAGCACGAGGAATACACAGAAACCAACATGGCATCCAGAAAGAGAAATCAATAGTCACACCCATAGCACAGTTTAAGAAACTACATAGCTGAACTACATAGCTGAAACCTTAGAGAAACATAAAACTGCAAGCACAATATATATCTAGATTCTTCCAAGTCATAGGATAGAGTAAAAACATAGGAATAAGATAGACAAGCAATCTTATTTTCAGTACAAAATTCCAATTACTCAAATAAGCTACATCATACGTAGTACATAAGAAGAGCAAATGAACATCATCGGCAGTAAACCATCATGCAACTTCTACCTGCTGAAACAACTAAGTGAGTATAATTTATCAGAAAAATGCCTACGTTTCAGCCTAATTTACCTCTACATTAATAATACTACCAGAATACTAAGGCTTCAAAAGTGAACACTAAGAATAATATTCAGACTAAAGTATAGGGCATCTTGCAAAGGATTATTACTCCCTACATCTACAAGTCAATAACAATTATTCTAAATACTACGAACTTGGACAAAATATAGTCAAATACACAACACAAGAAGGAAAATAATTACAAGTAAAACAGCAGACACTCAATATCTCAAAACAATCGTAAAAATATTCTACAACAAACTGACTCATAACATAAAACTGCTAAGTCCCCACAACATATACAAATACAATCAATAAAAACTACTTGAAATGGGAAAACTGACTACAGTCTCACAGACTTGATGTAAAATAACAGCAAAACTTAGAAGCATGCACAGTCAATAGTGCTCAATTTGCATACAGTTCACATGCAAACTCTCATGAAAAGGTTCAAAACAGTCTCCCAGCTCAGTTCTCATCTATACTTGGACAACAAAATCCTGCAACAAATTCTCAGAAATCCTACCTTTCCTACCCTTGCTTAAATAGCTAAAGTGCAATCTTCATACTAAAATATTGAAAAATGGCATATCTATTTACATAAAAGTGTGAACACATGTGTTTGTCTGCGTGTACTCTTAGATAAATTGATAAAAAAAGCAATATAGTTATAAATCAAAGACTATACCTAATAATATTAATTTCAAAATAAGCTGATAGAAAAAGATATAATAACTACAGTATAAGCTTTTAATTTTTGTTAATTACAAAAAATAAAAGTTAAATACAGTAAATAAACTTGGTCCCTTACATTGAAAAGAGGAACATAAATTGAGAGTATTTGAAAATAAAATCCTTAGGAAAATATTTGGACCTAAAACAGATGAGGAGACAGATGAGTGGAGAAGGTTACATAATTTGGAAGTACATAATTTGTATTCATGTCCAGATATTATTAGAATGATTAAATCAAAAAGACTTAGGTGTGTAGATCCTGTGGTACAAATGGGAGAGGAAAGAAGAGTATACAGGATTCTTGTTGGGAAACCTGATGGTAAAAGACCAATAGAAAGACCAAAACAAAGATGGAGGGATAATGTAGAGATGGACCAAAAGGAAATTGGTAGGGAAGGAAAGGAGTATATAGATCTTGCTCAGGACAGGGACAGATGAAAGGCATGTGTTGCTGCAGCCATGAACCTTCGGGTTTAAGAAGGCTAGAGAGTTAGTTAGTTATACATTAAATAAGCATAATATTTGAATTGTAAGTAGAGAATATAACAAATGTACAATGCATTGTGCGAAAACTATGTCAACTTTGCATTATAAGCAGAAAATTAAACCAGTTTGCCTTAGAAATACATTTTAAAAATAGCCCAAAATAGCATGCGTAATAGAAAATTAAGAAAACTTTCTGATGCATAAAAGTACTGACTAGTGCTGAATGAATCAATTACTGTAAAATATTATTCTCTGATTCAAGTAATTTAACTGTAAACATCATCTTTTGTGTGTAAAATATAATTGTTAGTTGAACTGATAAGTACAAATATTAACTTTATACGCCTTGATACACTCTAAATAACATAACTTTGATATATAAATTAGTAACAATTTGTTAAAATTAAGTTAAACTGTAGAATTGTTTTCTTAAATAAATATAAATATAAAGTAAAAATAATAAACAAATAATTCCTTATTTTCCTATTTAAAGGATGCCAAACAGTGTAAATCAGTTGTTAGTGGCTAAATGACATAAAATTTGAAGGCAGTAACAATATTTTTAAAAAATACTGCTTTTTACCTAACTTTGTAAATTAAATACTAGTACATTTTGTCAAATTATAAATAAAATATACCTATTTCTTTGGTATTTGTACTAAAGTGAATAAAATATTACTAAAACTTGGCTAGTACAGTAAATCTAAGAGTTTTAGCTTTATTTGTCCGTAACTGGATATAATTGTAACTTGTTAATCTCGCCAAACACAATCTTTACCTCAATTTTGGAAGCTAGCTGAACTTTAGCGTTTCGAATTACATATAGTGAAGGCCTCTATAGTGGAAAAATACACCCAGTCTGTAAAAATTTAGAAATGTTGTCTCCTTGTCTGTCGAACCAGACCAAAAGTGTTCTCAAGTGTTTCAATATATTTCTTAAGATAACTAACTTTTCAAAAAAAGAATACCTTGTGCCCAGATAGCTTAGTTGGTATAGCGTTAGGCTTTTAACCTATCTGTCCAGGGTTCGAGTCCCTGTCTGGGCGATAACAATTTTTAAATTTTGTCATCGGATCTTTTGCAACAGTAAATCGTGAGTAAGCTTTTAAGTTTCTCAAATATCAGCATCTTTAGCTAACAGTACAGCATAACCAGTATTATTATAATAGAAAAGTTCTGGTGGTAGAACCTACACCTACTGTAATATCTCTGTGGTATTAACTTACATGCACCTCATAACTTTTGGGACTGTTTGTCCTCCGTTACATTTCCTCGCCATTTACCCTTAGCGTCGCGATTAGCCTCAGAAGCAAAAAAAAAAAGCGAAATCTTATATTTGTTCTTTTTATATCTCTGAAACCACCTATACTATAGAACTACATTTAATGAATTTTGCAGTCTTTCTGTTTGATCTGTTAAATAATCCAGTCAATAAAAATATACTTGCATAGAAAAATCTGTTTTTCAGATACTTTAATCGGGTAATCTGCTTTTGCGTACTTCCTCAGAAATATAGTTCTTGCCACATTTATATAAATCGAAGTGTAGTTAGAGTTGACCTGTGTGCTTCTGGTACAAATAGTTACTTGAAAAAGCAAATATTGGGTGTATAAAAGATAGCATTCTTGTGAAACAGTAAAAATCAACCTCATTTCCTCATAGCATTAGTTGCAACTGCTTCTTACAGATTAACAAAGCTCTGGCGTGTGGTCCTACGTCACCTATAATCCTTTGTAAGGTTCATGTTGTCCTATAAATTGTCGCTATACATACTAAGTCCCTAGTTACACCCTAAGCTTTTAGTTTCAATCAGAGGATTTCAGTGTTCAGATAGTGATTGTAGCCTCGTATAATAAACCAAATGGAAATAACCCAAGTGTTGATGCACCCAAAGAAGCCAGTAATACTTCTAAAATACCTTGAAAAAGGCTATAAAGCTAAATAATTCTTCTAGAATAGTAAAAAAGTTTGGAAAGTGGACCTAGGCCCCTAAGGCGTATGTTAACTTCGTATAGTAATTATATTGTTAAATTGTTATATGTAAGGGGAAAAAACAATATTAGTAAGCGTCCAAATATGGACCCTCGGTAAAGGGGTTTCAGACCTCATAGACACATCATAATTTTCGTTACACTAAAAAATTGCCCTCGTATAAAAGCAAATAGTTGAAATGTTAAACATTTCGTGTACTTTATCCAGTAAGCCTTAGCTAGAAATACAATAAATGCGTTACAGACATAAAAATTAAGCAAGCTTTGATATTCTATTGGCACATAATAAGTATAAAATATCCTTTAAAATACTCTGACAAATAGTTGTGGGTTGTCTGAGATCAAAATTTTCAAGTCCTCTCTCCTCTCTCCTGCATAAATAGGCTCTAGAATTCACTAAGCCTCAAAATAATATTGGGTACATAAAATAAAAAGCAGATGGAGAGTGGTGCTGATCGCATCATCTCCAAAATAGCAAAAACAAAAGTATATAGAGCTCTATCTGGTATATTTAGAAAACTTTTACCTAGTATAGCAGTAACAAAATACTCAGCAAACTCTAAAATAAACAAACTTTCCTACGTGGCAGGCGTAACCTGCCCTAAATAAATACATATAGAAATACAGAACCAAAAATAGCATAGTGGAAATCAGTAAACCCTAATAATAATAATAATATATTCTGTGGCTTACATTTTAGCTAAAAGTACTTTTTTTAGTGTTTTTGAAAAAATTAAATAAATACTAAACTCTAAGTTAAAAATTAATACATACCCTGCAAAAAATCAATAAAAAAGTTGAAAACCTCTCTTTGTGCATCCAAAATATAATAACAAATCCTTCCTGACTGAATTAAATTGTGTTAGTTGAGTAATAATAAGCCTAAACTTGTAAAATAAAAGGGTAGAACTTGTCAAAACATACCTCTGCATCCAAAATATAATTCAAAACACATCTAAATTGTGTTATTTGAGTAAACTAGAGAATAATCCTGTAAACTTGGAAAAAATCTCTCTCTCTCTCTCTCTCTCTCTCTCTCTCTCTCTCTCTGTGTGTGTGTGTGTGTGTCTTTGAAAGTCCAAAATGTAATAAAAATGGTGCCTGAATAACATAATTAGTGTCATTTGAGTAAATATTAGGCTAAACTTGTAAAATAAACAAATAAAAGTTGAGAACACACACTTTGTGTGCCGAAAATGTAACTAAAAATCTTTCCTGAACAGATAGAATTGTGTTATTTGAGTAATAATAAGCCTAAACTTGTGAAATAAACAGATAGAAGTTGAGAACACACACTTTGTGTGTCGAAAATGCGACTAAAAGTCTTTCCTCAACAGATTGAATTGTATTATTTTGGTAATAATAAGCCTAAACTTGTAAAATAAACAGATAGAAGTTGAGAACACACACTCTGTGTGTCGAAAATTTAATAAAAAATGTTGCCAGAATAGTACAAATAGTGTTATTTTGGTAAAAAATTAACATAATGTGGTAAAATAATAAGTTAAAAGTTGAAAAATGTCTTTGTGAGTGCAAAATTTAATAAAAAATGTTGCCTGATTAGTACAAATAGTGTTATTTTGGTAAAAAATTAACATAAAGTTGTAAAATAATAAGTTAAAAGTTGAAAAATGTCTTTGTGAGTGCAAAATTTAATAAAAAATGTTGCCTGATTAGTACAAATAGTGTTATTTTGGTAAAAAAATTAATATAAAGTTGTAAAATAATAAGTTAAACGTAGAAAAAAATGTCTTTGTGAGTCCAAAATTTAATAAAAAATGTTGCTTGAATAGTACAAATAGTGTTATTTTGGTAAAAAATTAATATAAAGTTGTAAAATAATAAGTTAAAAATTGAAAAAATGTTTTTTGTAAGTGCAAAATTTAATAAAAAATGTTGCTTGAATAGTACAAATAGTGTTATTTTGGTAAAAAATTAACTTAAAGTTGTAAAATAATAAGTTAAAAGTTGAAAAAATGTGCGAGTCCAAAATTTAATAAAAAATGTTGCCTGAATAGTACAAATAGTGTTATTTTGGTAAAAAAATTAACTTAAAGTTGTAAAATAATAAGTTAAAAATTGAAAAAATGTTTTTTGTGAGTGCAAAATTTAATAAAAAATGTTGCTTGAATAGTGTTATTTTGGTAAAAAATTAACATAAAATTGTAAAATAATAAGTTAAAAGTTGAAAAAATGTCTTTGCGAGTGCAAAATTTAATAAAAAATGTTTCCTGAATAGTACAAATAGTGTTATTTTGGTAAAAAATTAACATAAAATTGTAAAATAATAAGTTAAAAATTGAAAAAATGTTTTTTGTGAGTGCAAAATTTAATAAAAAATGTTGCTTGAATAGTACAAATAGTGTTATTTTGGTAAAAATAAGGATAAAGTTGTAAAATAATAAGTTAAAAATTGAAAAAATGTTTTTTGTAAGTGCAAAATTTAATAAAAAATGTTGCTTGAATAGTACAAATAGTGTTATTTTGGTAAAAAATTAACTTAAAGTTGTAAAATAATAAGTTAAAAGTTGAAAAAATGTGCGAGTCCAAAATTTAATAAAAAATGTTGCCTGAATAGTACAAATAGTGTTATTTTGGTAAAAAAATTAACTTAAAGTTGTAAAATAATAAGTTAAAAATTGAAAAAATGTTTTTTGTGAGTGCAAAATTTAATAAAAAATGTTGCTTGAATAGTACAAATAGTGTTATTTTGGTAAAAAATTAACATAAAATTGTAAAATAATAAGTTAAAAGTTGAAAAAATGTCTTTGCGAGTCCAAAATTTAATAAAAAATGTTTCCTGAATAGTACAAATAGTGTTATTTTGGTAAAAAATTAACATAAAATTGTAAAATAATAAGTTAAAAATTGAAAAAATGTTTTTTGTGAGTGCAAAATTTAATAAAAAATGTTGCTTGAATAGTACAAATAGTGTTATTTTGGTAAAAATAAGGATAAGCTGTGAAAATGTTTGACATAAAGTCAAAGTTTGGTAAAAAATAAACTCAAATTTAAGTTAAATAGCACACAGTAACATACATTTACTACCTAAATCAATAATCAAAGGGTCCTAGGTTCGTTACCCCGTGATAAAAGCAAATGGTGAAAACTGTAGGCCCCGTCCCTAATAGCTCTCCCTTCTTCATAGTACAGATAAAAAAAACCTGCGCTAAAGCGTCCTGTGCCTTGGAGGCAAACCTGAGCGGAATATTAATTGGCGGCGGAAACCGCATAGCTTCAGAGATTTGACCATTGCTGCGCATTCTCAGACATCCTTTGTTGTCTGGTTCAATCCCTCCCCTGCCATACGGCATTGCATAGCTTTCCCCTGTTCTTGCGTACTGGTTAACCTTGAAAAAACCGGTTCTAAAATCTACCGACGCGTTCTCTGATTGGTGATTCAGATTCCTTCTTTGTTCTGACGTTCTGACGTCATTTGACCTTGACCGCACATCTCCCAAATTCCTTTCTCGTCTACCCTCAGCGCAGGGCGCGGAGTTCACCGTCTTCTGTCTAGCGTGTTGCACCACCGTGTTTCATAACATGATGAAATTACTGCATAGTACTAATTAATAATATTACATATCGCGGGTTCGAGTACCGGGACCGTCCCCAATCGTACCATTATCAGCGTTCATAGCGGTTCATAAACCATAGAAAACTTATTTTCAATATTATAAACATTAATATTAACATTTTATACATTACATACTTTGCAGTAATGAATATAAAACCATATGAATACCGTTTAGTACCTCTAATTACCTTTTATATACATATTTTTCATAAAATAAATAATTATATATTCATAAAAAGTTATAAACATGCAAATACATAAATGTAAAGTATTCTAAGTACATGCAAATGAATTCTAAATACATGCGAATTAATTAAAACCCGTGCAAATTAGTTATAAGTACATACAAATGAATTGCGAATATTAAACGCCCGAGGGCACAAACATCCACTATCTCATTTACCTTCTACTTGCGAGTGATTTGTAACTCTCCTCTAGACACTAACGTGTGCAGGTTTTTTTTTTTTAGAGGGAAGGGGTAGAGACAGTATAACATATTTCATAATTAACCACTTTTAAGCTTCCTTTTGAAAGTTGCTCAAAGACAGAAATTTCGGGAGAGTTATAGCCGCATCAGCTCCCCCATGTGTACACCAGTGCCTCGAGATGTAGTAGGAAAAATAGATGCGTGCCACTTTTTTTGCGGCAATTTCGAAAATTGTGCACCTCTTAACTTGCACCCTGCATTCTCCCAAAACAACGTTGATGGTTTGTGCAAGTATCATGCACAAAGACACTGAAGTAGGTGTTTTCACACTTGTTTATTTCTGTCTTGAGTTCGTGTTATCAGTAGGGAGTGGGTTTATAATAGCCACAAAGCATGCTAAATAGACAGGTAAATTGGCGCCAAAAGTGACAAAATTTGACAACTTCAAAAAACACAAAAAATAGGTAGTAAATATCAACTTGTTATTACCTTTCTTTTTCAGTTTCACACCTATTTTTTTTATTCTACGTATATTATATTTTTTTAAATGTTGTGCCGCTTTTCTGTTACTTTTAGTTAATCGCAATGTTGACGATCATGAATGGCAATTAATGAAGGAAAACTCACAAATCGCCATCACAATTATGATATGTAATATGCAGAATATTATTCGCGACTCAAATGTTCTGTTTCTTGTTGCTGTTGTTTTTTAACATTCTTAAGAATAAATTCATGTTTTTGCTTTATATTGCATATTTATTATAACGTCACGTTCACCACGGCGGACCTCCTCGGTGTGGTTTACCACGTTGCCTTATAACCAAAGAGTGCCAGGTTTAAGTCCCGATGGAGACGCATTGCACAATGGGTCGGAGTCAAATTTAAATTATAAATCCAGTTCCAATTAATCTATTTGAGCATAAAATGGACTTTAAACTATTTTTGATTATGACGACAATGGGATCAGTTATTGTAATAGTGAAAGAAAATAATATCTCCTTCAGGATTCAAACCTCGGGCTCAGTTTTACAGAAATTGTAATCTCTAGACCAGTGGTTCCCAAAGTGTGCCCTGGGGCGCCCTGGTAGGCGTACGGGGCCGCTGCAAGATGTTCCAATATTTTCACTGAAATTCAGTCATTGATATGATTGTTCCAAATACATGTTCTTATTTATTCCATGTTTCGGAATTTGAAATATATGTTTATTTTTTAACTTAAGGAAAGCAACCTATGCACACTAACAGAGCGTTACAAGTGTTAGATAGGGCCTCCCCGGTGGCGTAGTGTTAGTCACCACCTTGTAATAAAGGGGTCACGGGCTCGTTACCCGGTGCAGGCACATAGTGGTTCGGATCCCACTTTAAACTGTAGGTCCATTTCCGATTAGCCTTATTGTGCATGAAATGGACTTAAAACATCAATTCAATCAATCAATCAATCAAAGCAAGTATTAGATAGGCCTACATTCTGATTTGGACGCCGTGAAAAAATCTTGAAACACTAATGGCGCGGCGAAACGAAAAAGTTTGGAAATTCCTGCTCTACACCATAAAGATTAGCTTTGTTCCTTCGTTCGTCAGTGCTATATATATTTTTTAAAACAATGCAAATATAGGTAAAGATTATTTCTTAGTTGTGTGAGGTATCAGTAGACCGTTAACATCTGCTAGCAATGCCAACAATGCATTGGTGTACATTGTTATTAGCTAGGCTTCCACTCACCCCGACATCCATTCTAAACAATGGCACTACTTATTTAATTTATTCCAGTGTTCGTGGCGGAGTGGTAAGCGTAAAGGGCTACGGAATCAGAGATCCCATGTTCAAACCTCCACCAGCCATTGGTGACTCATCCTGTTTGTCTATGCTCCCATCACCTTTCCATCCGTCCATCATTCATCCATTCACATCGACTTGTAAAAATTAACCTAATAGGTAGGAAAAAAAGGTAAAATAGCCAAAATGAAAACCTATTGAATTCTAGCCGCCTCAGTGGCTGAGCACGTTAGCTACCGAATTACGATTTTGTCCCAAATTGATCTAAGTTCGAGTCCGTGAGTTTTTGTATTAAGTCCTCTTCATGCACAGATAGGCCAATCGGGACTGGACGTACAGTTTAAAGTTGGATCCAAACCACTATGTGCGTCCACTAGATATCGAACCAAGGCCAGGACCTCTTAATTATATGGTGACGACATTACCGCTACGCGATGTCCTCGCCTGGAGAGGCAGGCGCTTTTTTTGTTACTGTCCATGCGTTACTTTCTTGTATCACCGTTGCATATCTTTGACATTAGCTAGAAGTGTCAGTAAAGTAATGTAAAATCAGGAAACGAAAATCAAAGTACATCCAGTGTTCAAATTGAAATTTTTAATTTAACTCCTGACCAGGTAAAGAATTTTCCTCTTAAATATTCTCGATCATATTTTGCTATTGCTAAGAATTTGACGTAATCATTTCTTTCAACTTCAAGTAAATATTACATTAATATCAGCATATAAATTGTCAGTTTCTGTACTGAATTTTACATTAAAATTAATACTGTTGTTGCTTTGCAAATTACAATATGTATTTGATGAGAAAATATTTCCTGATTAATTTGCCTTCCTCTAAGAAAAATAATTCTGATATGAAATAAAAGTTCACTGAGACGACATCTGTGATTACTGAACTCTTGTACATTAATTGGAAAATTTGTGTTATTTACTTTGAACCATCAGTCCGTATGTTTTAGGTACAAATCTCAAAATTTGAAAAGGGAAGCTGATATGACTTTTCTCTTCAGCATTTTTTCAATTTGAACACTCGATATACAGACATATACATATTTCATTATTTAAGTTAAACTACGAACACACACACGCACACATATAATTGTTTTACAAAACTGATTGGTACTCACTTTGTAATTCGCCCACAGTTCCATGCATTTTAGATGATAGGACGTTCCTCGTTTTCCTTAATTTTTTCACATGGTTTCTTCCAGTTGCGAATCCCTATTTTCCTGAAACTTGATTCTGCATATCCTGAATCTGTGCCAAATTTACGGCATGGAAAACAAAAGCATGTGTCAAGTTCCACACTATATTCTAGTCACGGCGCAGATGCAAACCAGTGTTTTTGAAATGACCGCTTTCGCTTTCCGAACGTAGTATTTTGATAGTTTTGCAAAAGTGGTTGCCTAGGATTATCTACCCCAAGATCAGTAATTGTTTTCACATT
This sequence comes from Lepisma saccharinum, assembly GCF_977018435.1. Lineage (NCBI taxonomy): Eukaryota > Metazoa > Arthropoda > Insecta > Zygentoma > Lepismatidae > Lepisma > Lepisma saccharinum. Next base: position 54,081,436 of record NC_139235.1, on the reverse strand, counting down.
AGTACATTCACTTGTTTTGTCTAACTTTGGAACGTCAGAACTTGGACCAACACCCTCTTCATTGCCGTCATCTTCCACATGTTTTGAGATAGTTTTAAAATATCCGGTTTTGATAAATTTATCCATTCAAGATGGAAATGCACAACAACGCTAGAACTCTTCCCACACACGAACAAATACACAGTGACCGTAGGAACCCGATAGCAGACCTTCCTCGCAAGCAAGAACACAAAGCTAATCTGTACCTCTGAAGCTGAAGCATACAGCAATTTTAAATCTCAGAACAATGTCAGTACTGGAGAACTCTATCCATAGCCTCCTATGTCGCTCGACCACCTACTGTTGACCGCTCGGCCACGGCGGAGTCTTTGATTCCATCTGTATTGGAAGGGTTATTTGCAACAAAAGGGTCGGATCTCTGGTTTCCAGGAACTTAGGGCAAGGGTAATAACCTCTAAGCAGGCAGATTTTATGACCTTGGTTATAATCTGGTAAGCAAGGAAAGGGTGGAATTTTGCTGTCCTACATTTGCTTCCGAAGATTTTCTTCGGAACAGTGTTTCCAACTCTGCTACAAATTTACCAGAAAATAATATGTAGTATTAATTTAGGATAATTTTTAATCGATCAAAATTTTGTTTGCGGGGGCCAGAGTTACAACTGCCGGGGCCAAAGCCCCCCCAGGCCCCCCCCTAACGACGTCCCTGCAAATGTAGTCTTTCATATTTTTCTAAGACTAGTAACAATGACCAGAGTATCTAAAGTTATTTGTCACAAAACAACGTTGTATAAAGTGACCGCGGTGGCTCAGTCGGTAACGCGTCTGACTACCATGCTAAAGGTCCCGGGTTCGATCCCCGACCGGTTCAAATCCGGGAACTTTTCTAACGGTGGAAGCGGCCCCGGCACTCACCCAGCGTCGAATAACATGGGTACCTGGGGGAAATCCTGGGGGGTAAAGGCGGTCAGAGGCGTGATGCTGATCACATCACCCCCACTCACGACCGGATCAAGAAAGTGTGGGGCGTTACCCCCACACCCCCTATACGCCTTCATGGCGTGGTGCTATGCACAGGGGAACACTTTACCTTTTTATAAAGCTACGTAACATACGAATAAAAATACAGGACTATGCAGCCTATTTCTCATGAAATCAATCGGACCTATTCCGATAGTACAGTAACTAATACTATGCCCTTGTAATCGAAGGATCCAAAATTCGATTCCCGGTGGAGGGGAATTGAAAAAAAAGTAAAAATATTTGTTAAAAAAGTGAATGAAAGTCATACTTTGTCTCGTGAAAATAATAATTTATAGAAATGATCCGAAGTACAAAATTATGTACTATATTTTTTTAAATCTTAAGGTCGTTTGTATATTCAGACAGCCATAGAAGAAATGCTGAAAAGTATATACGTACAAATATACGCGTACTGCGAACGCATTCGCTGATTGATAAGCAGCATTTCATTTTTTTGTGAACGTTATTAAAGATCGTACAGCAACCACGCGCTTTGCAAAGCATGCGGATGTAAAGAGTAGCATACAAGTCATATAACGTTACCCATAAACACAGTACTTGCCTTAAAATACGATTCATATTTCACCCCGGATTGGAAAAATCATGGCATATTAACCACCGACGAAACTGTCTGAATGTTTTATGTTCTCTCACAATTAATACATAAACACAACACACCTGCACCAATTAATTCACCAAAAGGAAACTACATTTGAAAATCTACAATAATACAATTAAAAATGTTAAACATCGAGTTATTTTCATGCACGCTTCACGCTTGCTGAGCCGGACCACGTGCGGATTTGGCCAGATTTCCCATCATGCTCTGCGCCGCTGATGTCACATTGAATATCATCCATTCATGTATAAGATCTTAAATACTGGAAAAGTATTTACGAGGAAAATTATTAGGGTAAGGGCATTGATTCAAAAACAAAAGATAAAAATACCGGGAAATAGTTTCAAGAAGGAGAATCATTTGTCTAGTGTTTAGGTCTTCGCTTTATCGACGCTGGAAAGTCTAGCCCATACAGTTTGAGGTCAGTGCAATTCTCCGTTTTCTCATGCACAACATGCCTCTCTCGAGTTTCAATGACTTGCACAAATTTTATAACGCGATTTACTGGTAACAATGTCTCTTATTATGTTATTTCCGAGTGACTAATATACCGATTAAAGCAATTATATCTGTACCATCATGTGAACTGAGTAAAGAAACAAGTGTCGCTTGTCGCGTGACGCGTGTACCTTGTCTCTTCGGTTTGAATTCTTCCTATCGCGGCTTTGATTTACAGAATTTGGTGTCACACTTTAGAGGATGGTGGGTTTCAACCGGCGCCCTCGAATAGTAGGAAAACTGTATCTTTAGCAATCGATGCCCCATAGGGAAGAAAATAGAGCAATTAAGTAGAAAGTTGCTGTAAAGACGTCGAGTTGCTGGAAAACGCCAGACATATAATAATAATAATAATAATAATAATAATGTTTATTACCATCGATAAGCATATTGACATTAAATTCAAAATATATTATTAATATTATCATTATTAGAATATGCTTGGCTATATATTTTTCTCATGGAAAGTTTTTCGAAAAGAAGATACCTTAATATACCCGTATAAAATGATAGTTCTTCCTATTCTTGAATACGATAATGAATTACGGTTTCTGACAACCAAGAATTACCTCCAAAAAGTTCAATCAGTTCAAAAACTTCTTATCAGGTTTTTATGCACAAAGTTTTTTTAAAAATAATATGACCAACATTACTCTGGATGGTTAACAAAGTTGAATATATTTACCTTAGAAGAAAGAAGAAAAATGAAAAGGATAAATTTTGTACAGAAGATTATAATTTCCCAAATAGACAGTGAATACTTTTGAATACTATGTCTTATAAAATTTCCAGATATTTCCAGAGGTATATCTCAATTCTTACATGTCTAAATAAGGTAGAGGTTTAGTAGCTGAACTTGTTGTGTTGTGTTGTTGTGTGGGAAATGTGGTCCTTTAGTTTTAGAGAAGATTGAAGAGGCTTCATCTCATTTTTCAACATTGGGGGAGAGGAGGTCGACTACCACACGATTCCCTTGCTCTTGCACTTAATATTTCTCTAATATTTGAAACATCTGATCGATTGTCACTTAAAAAAATGTGAAGTTGAGATGCATCGTTGCAACAGAGCATCGGTTGGTGGGTTAATTTATTCATCGCCCCTCGTCAGAAATGCATACGTATAAAATATAATAATAATAATTACACACACACACACACATATATATTTATATATATATAATATAACCTTTGTTATTTTAAATTTTAAATTATACAAGTATCGGTATTGGTGGGTATCGGTGGGTATCGGTGAGAGTATCAGCATCGGTATCGGTTCAAAGTGGTATCGACTCAGCCCTAATTATTACATGTAAGTCTTTGAGTTAGTATGCGAGAACCCCTCACAACAAGTACTGTATTTCTTGATACGTGCCTGTTGGCAGCTATTATTTATCCCCCATAGATAAGTGTCTGCATGCGTAACAAATATTATTCCAAATCTTGACTTGAAGAAAGGATCGTTTTGTACAATATCTGGCAATATATCTAAGTATTGCGAAATCGACGATAAGTACTCACATTTCGATCAAGTAATTGTTAAATAATATTTTAAGTATTTGTTCATGTGTTTCTAGTTTTATCATTTCATTGTTCTTGCAAGAAATCGGTATTGATTAACTCCTCTCGGTAATTCATATGTGGAGAAAGATCTTGCATCGCTACTTTAATATTGATTCAAAAGAATATTCTAGTGCAAGAAAATAACTAATACACATGTTGAAAAATACTGTAACAATTCGTAACAAAAATTATATCGTGAATAACAGTAAAACAGTGAAAGTCAGCAAAAGATAGAAGGTCCCTATCCCTATATGTGTAGAGATATGAACGAGTCATTTCATATTTTTTTCAATATTTTTTTATAGTATGTGTTAATAATATTAATACGCATTATCTCCACCTTTAAACAAATAGATCACGTTGTCAAATGTGGGAAAGTATTTTCTGTTTACACCTGAATCTAGTAATGTTACCTCTTCCCCCTTACCACAAAAGTACAAAATTTAATTCTCACACTGAGGCTAATATTTCGATCTCACGAGATCAAAATTACTATAAGCTAGTACTTTGTGTGTCTTTACATGCACCAACATTTTCCTTAGTAGTTCACGTGTTTCTATGATACCAATCTATATAATCAGCATTTCAATCTAAGAATTAACTCTCGTTTAAAAAGAAAATTTATTAGCAGTAATAAACATTTGCGATTACTGTACAGTACACTTTGATAATAATGAAGAAAGTTGCCGTTTCCCTAAATTAAATTCATTGTAAAGTATACAATGGGGTAATTTTAATTTACCGAAAATATATAAACGTTAGTGCATGTATTAATTACGACAGTCAAAGTTTAAATCTACGTTATACTGACATAGGCTTATCGAGCCTGGGTTTAGAGTTTAAAATTGTGTTCGAATCACTGTTCATTCACCGTGACCGAACCCGGGACTTCTCGATTACAAAACTGCAGCGCTACTACTGCACCATCGGGAGGGTTCAAGCACCGAAGTATTGAAACTTAATAGGAACTTTTCCTTCGTTGTTTTCACAAGAATAGGCAGATGTAAAGAAACGCTCACTGAAAAATGGAAATACACAATCACATTATCTAAATCAGATTTTCTTCAAATATAAAAAGGTAAGGAACAGAGTTGTAATACAGATTAGAAAACGATAAACCCCCCATTTGACGGTTGTAAAACATGAGAAAAAATATATTGCTGGTAATGAAAAAGGAAGCTATAACTATAAGTACTACTCACCCGTGTAGTTGGGAGGCTTAGCCAAGACCGCTATGATGAACCACTGCGAAAGCACTAACAAAATCGTCTTCATGTTCAAAAGTTCAGAAACCCAATCACTTCCCAGCTGCTGAGTAATCTGTTCTATCTTCGCTCAGCAGCGACACAGAGGGATTTCAACGCTAAGAATGCTCTTTCTCCCGTGCTTTATGGAGTGTGTTGATAAACCTGAGACTGCCATAAACTTCCCTTCAAACGAATAACAGCCTTTACATTAATGCCTTTTGCGACTGATGAAATGGCAAGCCATGAAATCTATCAAGGACACGAACAGATACGCCGGCAGAACGGAAGCAATTAATTGTTGCTATTTGTCGCGATTAGAACACGATTCCGTCTTTCTGTCCGTTCAAGAAATCTATTTACTCCCGTTTCGCCGAATGCCCAGGAGACAAATATCACACCTAAGGAAAATTTTCTGCAAAATGGGAAATCCCATTTCGCCGAATATTTTGAATGGATGGAATTTTACCTCTGCTGCGAAATTTCGACGAAGTCAAAAACTCATTACACGATTCCGTTTGCATAAAGTAGCATGTTCGTTGAGGTGAAGTCCAGCGTCGGAAATCAAGTGGGGCATTACACTCGAAGAAAATGTTCGAAAAACAGTACCCACAGTGTTGCTTACTAGGAACACGCAGGGAATTTTCTGAATTGACAAGACAAAGGAAACGGTTACAGGAAATATCTGCATTGTAAATATTAATGCAATACAGTGTCCAATCTTACAGTCGAACGGTACGTAAAAATTCCTGGAAAATAGTTTGAAAAAGTCAATATGCAATAAACTATCGCAAAAATAACTATCTCAATTCCATCATTTGCGATACTTTATGTGGAGGGAGTGGGGAGTGGATGATGGTTGCATTACCTCCTCCTCCTAGTCAAATGTAACAGCAAATTAGACATTTGAGATGTTCTATACTTTGGCCTCGAAGTCTCACGTTAATTTTCCTCGGTTTCTTCCAAATAACCATAACCTTTGTCTTGTTCACATTTATTTTCATCCCGAATCCTTACAGCGGGCACTTAAATTTTTCACAGTCCTCTCACCTTCTGCTAACAAAGTCATGTTGTTCGCAAATCTTACACAATTAGTTGTTCTTGCTCCTATTATTAGCCATCCCTATTCTAGAAACATTTCTTCTAAGTAGATGTTTAATAATGTAAGGTACCTAAACCCAATATGGCCTATTTGCTGTTCCCAGGTAGTTACATGGTTAATTCAACAAATGACGTTAGTATGTCACTTAGACCAGTGGTCGGAAGTAGCGAACTACTTGTAGCGTAGCTGCTGTAGCTACCTACAAAATTTGTAGCTGTAGCTATAGCTGTAGCGGTAGCGAAGCTACAAAATTCCTGTAGTTGTAGCGAAAATTTCGCTATAGCTACACTATTTCTTTGCATTTTGAGGTAGATTTTGAATGTGGCAATAGCGTAAAAAAATCGACAATAACGCTTACTTTTGCAGGAAGTTAATAAAGACAGTCTATTCAGGCCCGTAGCTATGGGGGGGGGCAGGGGGAGACTGCCCCCTGAGAGCCTGATTTGCCTCCCCCTGTTAAAAATACAGAACACATTCCTACCTGAAATTCTCAATAATCTTTACAATAATATCATGTGTTACTCTAGCAACATAACAAAGACACTTATTGATTTTGTGATTTATTAGGGTGTATGGGATTCCGTATAATGCCGTATCATGATTGGGCGAGGGGAGGGGGGATTCCCTTCCAGATGCAGACTTCGGAGAATGATTTCGCAATTTTCAGTATCTAGAATAGTTGACATTTTGAGTAGTCTTGTATTAAAGGTGCTTAAAAGTGTCGGATATTTTTCTTGGGTGTGTTGCTATGAACTTGGAACTGCTTAATTTTTTGTTTCATGTGGTAGCGAGAGGGAGTGGATATTTGATTTTTGTTACTTATTGTTGCTTTTCTGCAGTGTTGTATTTATGAAATTTCCTGAGGGGGGAAATTCTACCGACTGTCTAGAGACAGCATGAGATAATGCTTATATATTGTAATATAATTAAGCCTTGTTTCCATATTAAAAACACTAAGTTGCTGACCAAGGCAGTATATAAAGAAATAAAAACACTTAACAAGTAACGTTTCAACCCTGTATCAGGGTCTTCCTCAGACGAAGAACTTTAGTTGTTACGTTACTTGTTAAGTGTTTTTATTTCTTAATTAACTGCCTTGGTCAGCAACTTAATGTTTTTTATATTGTTGCGTGAGCCGATATAATATATATGTAATAATATAATATACACATGTATGTATTTATATTTTGTATGTATTTATATATACACTGTATATATTATGTGGTTGGTTGATTTGGTGTTTTAAGTCCACCTTTATGCACAGTAAGGCTAATCCGGACTGGACCTACAGGTTTAAAGTGGAAACCGAATCAATCTGTGCCTCCACATGAACTTGGGACCCCTTAACAGTGGCGTAGCAACATATCGCGAGGCCCTGGGCGAGATTAAAATGCGAGGCCCCCTTCCGTTTTCTAAAGTTGAATTTGAAACACAGTGTTGTTCGATACAAAATCTCCAGTCATACGTTAGCAAAATTTTAACAACAATAATAATAATAAACTTATGAAAGTGAAAATATTATCATTTTATTTTACTCACCCTAAAAATGTCGTTCTCTGCTCTTCCTAGATCTGAATTCGCTCACAATTTCTGAATAGTCCAGAGTTGAGGCGATATCAGTAGTAATGCACCCTCGTTGAGGTCGATAAATCAATTGATTGGAAAAGATCAATCAAAGATCAATTGATGACGCAGCAGTTTTTTTTTTTTTGACGTCACAAAATCGGCGTGGCTTATTTTGTAAGGATGATTTTGATTGGTTGTGACGTCATAAATGGGTGTGGCTTATTTTGTAAGGAGTGTTTTGATTGGTTGGAGGAGGGAATTCGGGTTTTTCCCGTGACGTCGTTAGTTTCCGGTGTCTGAAAACAGATGGCGTTGATGAGTCAGAAAGTATGGGTTGGGGAGGAGGAAAAGTAGGCGACGCGGTGACGGTTGGTTTTCTCGTAATTGGAGTACGTGTTTCCGGTGTCTGAAAACAGATGGCATTGATGAGTCACGGGTTTTTCCCGTGACGGTTGGTCGGTAGTTTCCGGTGTCTGAAAACAGATGGCGTTGATGAGTCAGAAAGTCTGGGTTGGGAGGAGGAAAAGTTTTTGTTATGTTATTTTGGCATGTGGCGTCATATATAAATTGGAGTACGTGTTTCCGGTGTCTGAAAACAGATGGCGTTGATGAGTCACGGGTTTTTCCAGTGATGGTTGGTCGGTAGTTTCCGGTGTCTGAAAACAGATGGCGTTGATGAGTCAGAAAGTCGGGGTTGGGAGGAGGAAAAGTTTTTGTTATGTTATTTTGGCATGTGACGTCATATATAAATTGGAGTACGTGTTTCCGGTGTTTGAAAACAGATGGCGTTGATGAGTCTGAAATTCTCGGAATTGGATACGTGTATCCGGTGTTTGAGGAGAGGTGGCGTTGATGAGTCATTCTAGGATATTCCAGGAATTGGGCGTGTCTGTTTTCTGTCTGAAAGGAACATGTTCGAACATGTTTTAGGTTGATGAGCCATTCTTGGAAATTCTTGGAATCGGGTGTGGTTGTTTTCTGTCTGAAAGGAACATGTTCGAACATGTTTTAGGCTCGGTCTTCTAGAGGACTATTTGAAGTGTGTTTAACGGAAATCCTGACGTAGAAAAAAAGAAGGTATAAATAGAAGGGATACATGATAATAGCGTCATGCGAGGATGGATGTGTGCGGTACAAGACTGTCTGATAATGGCGTGAATTTCTACGAGGTTAGCTACGAGGAGTTCTGGGAACTTGTTCGATCTTGCGGCGACCTGGACAACGATCGAACGGCCCTGCATCGGGTGCTGAGTTATTTCCCGTTTATGTATGTAGCGATACCTGAATCTCCCTGGTGTGGATGTTACCTGTTCAACGGATTAGGAAAAGGAGTCCATCATCACTGCGAGACGTTGAAGGAGATAGAAGAGAGGAAAAGAAGAGCGGACGAGAGAACAGGATTTCCAAGTCACGGGTGTATGTGCGAACTACGTCGCAGGAAGGAAGATCGGTGAAGCTTTGAAGGAGAGAGTGAAAGAGTGGCTTTTTTTGTTGGCGAACAGAAATTCCTTGTGGTGTTCTGGCTGTGATCGTCCTTTGTTACGTAAATTAGAAGGACATCCCTGTTTCCCTGTGGTTCCTGCAGAAGGTTTCGGTGTCCGCAGACGTCTGTTCCCCGACGATCCTCTGGCTGTTCCTTTATCGCCGATACCTGGGACGCCGTCACCTACAGTATCCGATTACTTCACCTTTTATGACGTATGAGAGTGTTTACTTATCACGTCTGCAGGACTCACGCCGAGCCGTATGTTATCAATTACTTATCAGTGAATTCGAGATACAGAACATACAGAAAGTGGCCTATAGGATTACGTCAGACTCCGGAAGAATTAGTGACTGCAGGATTTTACTATTCAGGCTTTAGCGACAGAGTATTATGTTTTCATTGTTCGTACGGACTTTGCGATTGGACATCCAAAGATTGTCCGATTCTAGGACATTACATGTTGGTAACCCAGTGTCCTTTTATACAGAGTGTTGCGGCGTTACATCGTAACTCCAAGACCAGCAAGTATTGCGACAGTATAGAGACTCTTGAGAAAACGTCCGATAAACCTAGTATGGATTCTGTGTGCAAAATATGTTTTGAGAATCCTAGCAGTGTTGTAATTCTCCCGTGTCGACATTTTGTTTCCTGCGGATCCTGTGCTTCCCAATTGAACAAGTGCGCCGTATTCCGGGGTAGCATTGAAGATACGTTGACAGTTTTCACCTGATGAACAAAATGAATGTCTGTTTTTTGGACGTTCAAGGTCTTCGAGGAGTAGGAGGAGAATTTGTGTGGAAAGAAGTCGGAATTTTAAAATTTCCTTTTGACAATGCGTTTGACTGTTTAGTGAAATCTCCATATGGTTTACCCTGTTTGAGTGAAAAGTATCGCCGAGTGAATTACTGGCTCCGTGCCAACAAACACGGTCTCAACTGGGGAGATGGATGGCTGCCGTATGAGAAATTAGGAGATCTGTTATATGTTGTGCTTGTGAATCAAATAGTGTACGTCAAAGGTACGGAGAAAGTGAAATGGTTTGAAAAATTACTTGGAAAAAAAGGTATGGGTAAAATATCCGTACGTAACATCGAAGAACTTGAATGTCCAAAATTGAATAGTGTGAAAAACACTTCAGGAAGATGCAAAGAACATAGCAAATGTGAAAATGTAAAAAAAACCTGTGCAGTTGAAAATGTCTGGAAGATGTACAGTTTCTATTGTAATAAGTACAAGAAATAAAAGAGTTTTTTAAATATACAAATGTTTTATTTACAATCGAGAATATGGATATAGGTTTACAATACATAGAATAACACAAATGTTGTATTTACAATTGAATATGAAAGGTTTACAATACCTGAAGGGTTATATTACAATACATAAAATAACAATACACAGAAAGAACAATGGTTCATTTACAACATCAGATACATGAAAGGAACAGAACTTATTTACAATGTCAATGTCTGTCCAAGATTGTTCTTAAGATATATTTCAATCATCAGTTCGTTGTACCAAAGAATATAAAAATAGTTCACTAAATTTGGCACTTCTTTTTTTTCTGAAACCATATTTTTCTTGATACAATATACAAAAGCCTCCATTTCGGGTTGCAATTTATGATAACGTTCGTTCTTTAATTTCTGCAGAGGCCAAAAAAGGTTACACAAAAATAAGTGTAGTTCGGAGGCTGTGAAAATAAAAGCATCGGATGAATGATGCTGATACATCGAGATACAACGTAACTAACTAACTAACTAACTAACTAACTCTCTAGCCTTCTTAAACCCGAAGGTTCATGGCTGCAGCAACACAGGCCTTCCATCTGTCCCTATCTTGAGCAAGATCTATATACTCTTTTCCATCCCTACCAATTTCCTTTAGGTCCATCTCAACGTTGTCCCTCCATCTTCGTCTTGGCCTTCCTACAGGTCTCTTACCATCTGGTTTCCCAACAAGAATCCTGTAAACTCCTCTTTCCTCTCCCATTCGTGCCACATGGCCTGCCCACCTAAGTCTTCTTGATTTAATTATTCTAATAATATCTGGACATGAATACAAATTATGTAGTTCTAAATTATGTAACCTTCTCCACTCACCTGTCTCCTCATCCCTTTTAGGTCCAAATATTTTCCTAAGGATCTTATTTTCAAATACTCTCAATTTATCAATTTTTTTTTATGTTTTATTTTACTCTGCACTGTAAAAAGACATGTCAAGAAACAGAAATATAAGGCCATGGATGTTCCCAAGGTAAAATATTCGAGATACAACGTTTCCCGAAAAAATTTACACCACTGACAGTGATATTTCCAGTAACCAAGTAATTGAATCGACGACCTGTTTCGACGTAATTCAGTAAGTCAGATTTCAAAGCCCACAGTTCTCTAATCTGCTTAGAATCGATGCGTATGGGTGATCTCCCCTGTTGCGAAAACTCCCACACCAAATTGAAAGGGGATTGCTTTTCGAATCCTATTGCTACGAACTTGTTCTTTTCCTTGTTCAGAAAATATGTGTTAGCAAGATAGAGATCTAAACATGCCTCTACGTTGTGTAGTCCAGGACATTCGATTGTATCTGGGGAATAGCCGATCTCCCTACGCCGTTTCATGAAATCACAGTCTGTAGTCACATCTATCCCCTCGTCCATCGGTTCGTTCTTGATAGGGGCAGTTTCGATTTTGAGGGGCTGCACACGTTTGCGGGTTTTACGTTTGGAAGCATCATCCTGATGGGTCATGCGTTTCACTAGTTTATTATGGTTTTCCATTGTAGAATCCTTAGTAGGCTCCATGAAGTTTTCACTAGAGCTGTCTCGACGGCACTGTGAGAAAGATACAGCAGCACACATTTATATAGCTTTTTTCATAACACGACACCGGATCGCGTGGATGGAGCAACACGATTGATCCCCTCTCGGGCACTTGGAATGGGGTAAACATTTGAAGATCTGACGAAAACGGTGTAGGATATATCCATCTTTACTGACACCGGGTGGAAATGCTTGAATGAAATCCTTGGTCGTAACATGGCGTGCTTTGTAATAAGCATACACGCAACAGTAATGTCCGCACGTCGTGGCCAATACCCCCTGTAAAGGAATGTTGTTGTAAGTCCAGACCGAGGAATGACGATTCAGGAAAGTTACGAATTCTGGATAGAAAGGATGAAATCCGTATGAATCGAAATATTCAGCAATATTGTTTTTGCCAAAATAGAAGGCTACCCAGTGTGTACCCTGGAAGTTGGAAGTGTCAGTGTTTGCGATTATCAAGGCAGGGGTAGGAAACGTCCGAGGTAAAAGATCTCTCGAATAAACACCGTAGAAAATGTTCTTGGTGGAACAGTTTCGAGATAGAATCTCCCTGATCTGCGACGTGTTCATGTTGCCTATGTTTTCGAAAACGTAAAATGAGAGTAAGATGATATTCTTCTAATATTTGGGGGGACGGTTGCGTGTCAACAGGTTTGGCGGACAGTACTTCCAAAGAATCACTATTATAAATATCATCACAGGTTATCAGTAATGAAGTACACACAGCAGAACCTTTAGTTCCAGAACCTAACTTGACTGAAGTTAAAGATGCTATTAAAAGGCTAAAGAATAACAAAGCACCTGGCATTGATTTAATACCAGCTGAGTTAATTAAATATGGTGGAAATTCACTAATTTGTCAAATTCATAAATTAATTTGTTTAATATGGAATAAAGAAGAAATCCCTCAACAGTGGAAAGAATCCATAATTGTTCCTGTGTTTAAAAAAGGTGATAAAATGAACTGCAATAATTACCGTGGAATTTCTCTGCTCTCAACAACATATAAAATATTATCTAACATTCTTTTAACAAGACTAACCCCATATGCTAATGAAATTATAGGTGATTATCAATGTGGATTTAAATGCAACAGATCAACTACAGATCAAATTTTTCACATCAGACAGACACTTGAAAAAAAGTGGGAATATAATCAAAATGTCCATCAGCTATTCATTGATTTCAAAAAAGCATATGATTCGGTCAAAAGAGATAAATTATATAATATATTAGTAGAGTTTGGAATACCTAAGAAGCTTGTTAGTATGATAAAAATATGCACCAGTGAAACAGAAAGTAAAATTCGTGTGGGTATTAATATGTCTGACAAATTTACAATTCATGATGGGTTAAAACAAGGAGATGCATTATCTCCATTGCTCTTTAATTTTGCCTTAGAATATGCTGTTAGGAAGGTAAACGAAACTAAAGAAGGACTAAAATTAAATGGTGTGACTCAGTTGTTAGCATATGCAGATGATGTAGACTTACTGGGGGATGATGTGAATACAATTAAGAATAATGCTAAAATATTTTTCAAAACTGCTAAAGAGATAGGTTTGGAAGTTAACAAAGAGAAAACTAAATATATGCTTACAGGCCGAAACCAAGTGTTAGGTAATAATCAAAATCTAATTATTGATAACAACTCGTTTGAAACAGTTTCCAAATTCAAATACTTAGGAGTAATATTAACAAATGAAAATTATATTAAAGAGGAAATAAAAAGTAGGCTTAATTCAGGAAATGCATGTTACTTCTCTCTTCATAAACTTTTGTCTTCTCGTTTAATATCTAAGAATCTAAAAGTTAAAATATACAAAACCGTAATTTTGCCTGTAGTATTATATGGGTGTGAAACTTGGTCCCTTACATTGAAAGAGGAACATAAATTGAGAGTATTTGAAAATAGGATCCTTAGGAAAATATTTGGACCTAAAAGGGATGAGGAGACAGGTGAGTGGAGAAGGTTACATAATTTAGAACTACGTAATTTGTATTCATGTCCAGACATTATTAGAATAATTAAATCAAGAAGACTTAGGTGGGCAGGCCATGTGGCACGAATGGGAGAGGAAAGAGGAGTTTACAGGATTCTTGTTGGGAAACCTGATGGTAAGAGACCAGTAGGAAGGCCAAGACGAAGATGGAGGGACAACGTCGAGATGGACCTAAGGGAAATCGGTAGGGATGGAAAAGAGTATATAGATCTTGCTCAAGATAGGGACAGATGGAAGGCCTGTGTTGCTGCAGCTATGAACCTTCGGGTTTAAGAAGGCTAGAGAGTTAGTTAGTTAGTTAGTTAGTTAGGTTATCAGTCCGATGAGTTTTCCCATCTCACGTTACATATGTTTTCATATGTTTATAATAATATCTCTGTCTTTGGTCATTTCTATGAGTCCAGGGTAAAATCTGGCGTCCGGCAGTCCTGGAAGCAAACGTGTGTCAACAGGTTTGGAAGTTGTCACTTTCGAAGAAACACTTTTAAGAGTAATATCACAGGTTTTCCGTTCGGCTGGTTTTTCCATCACAGGTAGTATAATGTCTACATCAGAACTGTCTCGATAACACTGCGAGCCAGAAACACGAGCACACATATTTATAGACAATTCTGTCTCACTGATGGGTAGTATAATGTCTACATCAGAACTGTCTCGATAACACTGCGAGCCAGAAACACGAGCACACATATTTATAGACAATTCGGTCTCACTGATGGGGGATAACACTTCTGTCTTTTGTTATATCTACTGCACATTCGAATTCAGCATACAGAAGGCATGTTATATTTTCCAACAGCTGGGGAGAAAATTGCATCTCGGCTCCGATGATACCTTGTTCCTGGAGACTGGTGTGCGTGTCGTTTCCTGAAGAGTCAGGCGTTATGTCGAAAATCAGGAAAAAGGACCCGTTCTCGAACATTTTCCTTGTAATCTGGTGTCCGTAATTGGTGTGGTGAATGCCTGTACCGGAAAATAGAGTTTGATAGGCACGTGTTATCAATCCACCGTTTCCTCCTGTGGTGATCCGCAAGGGCTCGTAAGGTACGAGTTCTCCATTTTCACAAGATGGAAAGAAGATAGGTTAAAACTTCTAAAGTCGAACGGATTTTTCTTACTGTCTCCGAGAAAGCTGGCGGTGGATACCATTGCAAAAAGAACAACATTCGGAAAAGGACCTTGAAAAGCATTATCGATCGAAATCTGCTGCGTTCCGGCAACGTAAGAATAAGCTTTGATGACGCTTCTGTGTGAACGGATAATGGGCAGGAGCGTAAGAGAGTGCTCTGTCTATGGCCAAACTGGTGGTAGGAGTAGGAATGATGTGATTTATTTCGAGAACAGCCTTTAAAATTTTTATTCTGGTGGTTGGTGAAGTCTGATCTCCCCAGATGTAAAAAGCATCACGTGACCTGGCTAGATCGATACGTACTTCAACGCCGTTGATCAGGTATTTAGGCTGGTGGAAAAAATCTATGTGCAGTTTTCCCATAAGTTCGACTACGGCAGACACTTCCGTAGGATTTCCGGTTGTCGGAACGTGCTGGAAAAAGTCTTTTCTGGCGGTAAAACCTTTGTTGTCGGCTGTGATTTGATCTTGATGTCCGGGTGTGTCCAAGTACCACAAGGCATTTGTGAGATGCGGGTTCGCAGCATCGCTGCCGTAATTGATTTCTGCTTCGAAGATTGATTTATATGCGTAATTGTTATCGGTAACTGTTACAGCGATACCGTTGAGAGCCACTGTAACTTGTGAAAAAAGTGAATGGAGAGGATAATTTACGACCACGCAGTTTTTTGTGAGGGCGTTGGAAGGTTCGGAAGCACTCATGGGAGACCCATCTTGATTAACCATCTGCGTTAGCAGACGAAGATAGGCAGATGAAAGATCTAGAAAATCTGTTCCTGCCGGCGGAATGGCAAACTGAAGTATGTTCTGATTATCGATGGAAGCGATAGGTTTGTAGGCGACCGTGTAAGTTTTTTCGACATTTTGCTGAATAGGTTTTTTGCTGAAAAGATCGAACTGCGAGATCATGCAAGTGTTATTCTCCATTATTATCCAAAAATATCTTTTCCTGCCGCCTTCTGTTTAATTTTCCTTTTGCGTGTTGTCCTAGATTTTGTGGATGTTTTTCTCAGCTTTTTGGATGCGCTTTTTTTACGGATCGTAGATGTTCTAATACGGGCGGCTGAACGTTTTAACATCGACTGAGCAATTTTTGTTGCAGGTTTTGTTCTTATACCGGAACCTACCAGAGAGTCGATTTTGCGTTGTGCTTTACTTTGAAGATTTTGACCCGCTTCACGTACACGTTGACGAACGATAGTTCTCGGAGTCTGTTGGCTTGTTGCAATGTCAGTGATAATGTTAGCGCCTGTTTTTAAAGCTTCTTTTCCGATCGCTTTTGCACCACTCCAGAGTAGAGGTTTCACCATTCTAAAGAGTCCTGCGAAGAGAGACCCCAATCCTCTCCCTTTTTGAATTCTAGTTGAACGATAGATGGGTCCAATTCACCCACGGATCTGATTGCTGTAATATTCGGTTTGCGAATTCATGGTGATTCATCAGCTTTTCGACATAGACTGAGCAAAATGATTCTTTACTGTATTTTAACAGGACTTTGCTTTCCTTCGAAAATGTAAAACAGCTATTGTGGGTACGGAGCCGTTTCTCAAAGGCAGAAAATATCCTTTTCTATCATACATCGCAATTTCTATTGTTTCGAAAGAACCTTTATCCAGAGAAACGTAATGAATCGGATTAAATGTATGATGAGCTACGGGTACTGTGCAAGATGATTCTGTTTCCGAATACTGTTTTCGGGCAAGACGTAAAAGACGTAGCATTTCTCCTCCGACCAATTGCTGTTTCACGAGATCGGAATAAATGAATATAATGGGGTTTTTATCCACGACGTTATTGGACACTACGTGTGTAGAATAAATAGATTTCAATACGTCATATCGAAATTTAGCGTAGTCATCAGTTTCGTCTATGGGTATAACAGTATTTGTTGGAACACCTTCAGATTCAGGATCGGGAACCCCTATCACGGACAGATGTTTGTTCACAGCCTCTTTAAAGAAAAATCTGCGATGAGTAGGAACAACAACGTTAGCAGGGCTTGTTTTCAGGAACTGAATGAACTCCACTATTGTATATGTTGCTGGAGGAAAATAAAATGGCTGCTCGTTAATATAGAGTGTATTATCCGTAGAAACAGAAGATCCCGACGCGTCCCATTGCGCTTCCAACAGAAAATGCCAGAATTGCTTAAGAACGTTTCTCCGTATTTCCAGGTCGTTGGGGAGGGATTCTTCGATGGTAGAGATCAGGTCCTCAGCACTTGCATACGATCGAACAGGAAAGGTTACTGTTCCGTAATCTGTTTCCAAAACATTGTCGTATAGAGTTGAATAATGTAGTTCTGCTAATCCGACTTCCCACAATTCTGGAGACAGATCGATCCGTTTTGCAAGTTTTACGTTGAAATGGGTCAGCGTGTTGTTCGGAAAATATTTCTCCGATGCAGATGACGGAAGGTAAACATAGAAATTATCGTCCATTTTCGCCGAACACAAAGAATTCACTGGATCGTGGTGACGATATATTTTGATATAAATATGTTTTGGAAATTATTTTTCTGATAACTGTTTTACGGAAGATGCCTTGATCCACGAATCGAAACTAGGTGGATATCCGAGCCAGCGAACCAGGTATTCCAAATTTTTACTTTTTCCCCGGCTGTTCAAAATCTTATCAATTTTATACTCTTCGTCAAGATCCGAATAAACTTTTTGCAGTTCATGTTTGTAAAATGTACCTTTTACAGGTTCTTCATTTAAATCGTCTAATATGTATACAGGTACAGGTGATCGCTGAACAAGGGAGTGGATTTTGAAAAGTTCTCGTGACCACGATTGTTCGTATCCCTTCTCGAAATGTCCTTTGACGACGGAGATTCGTACGATATCGCCAACATTCAGATCTGAAGATGGCTGTGAAATATGTTTGTCAGCTTTGTTGAGACGTTTCCATACGATATAAACGTTAGACTCGTTCACATCTCGAGGTGTCATTCCTATGGAACTGTGGATAGTTGTATTGTAACCTTCGAGAAGTTGCGGTAAAATGTCTACGTAACGTCTTGTTTGTTTCGATGTCAAACATTTCCACATTCGTTCTTTCAATATTCTGTTGAAACGTTCCACTACACTTGCTTTCACAGGATAATTTGAGGCAATCGAAAAATTTACATTTTCATTTTTTAAGAACTTCTGGAATGTAGAATTCGTGAATTCCGTTCCTTGGTCGGTCTGTAGTGTGACGGGTTTTCGTCTGCTTCGTCCGAAAATAGTTTTGAAAGCTTCGGTTACCGAATTACTTGTTTTATTTTTTAGCGGTAATGCAAAGGCATATTTTGAGAATACATCGATCACTGTCAGAAGATATCTGTATCCATCGTTATGTTTTTGTATCGAAGTCATGTCGTTGAGATCAGCTTCCCAAAGCATGTCTATGTTCCACACATTGTAATGATTCCGGAGGAACCTTTTTCTCGCAGGTTTGTGGAGAGTGTACGTTTCCTGGTGCATCAACAATTTTTTCACCGTATTGCGGGATATATTTTTATCCCGTACCGCGTTCCATAAACGATCTACAGATGAGAATGAAGCCCTGTGTCGGGGATCGTAATATATTTTGGTGAGGATTTTATCGTGTTTTAACTTAGGGACTCCCATGACTGATCTCTCTGTCTACGGCTTTTTCT
This sequence comes from Lepisma saccharinum, assembly GCF_977018435.1. NCBI lineage: Eukaryota > Metazoa > Arthropoda > Insecta > Zygentoma > Lepismatidae > Lepisma > Lepisma saccharinum. The sequence goes on along the minus strand of NC_139235.1, from coordinate 54,062,743 downwards.
CAAAGGAACCAGCTTGTATGCGTCAGGTGTTCTCAGAAAAGGTGTAGATTTTCTGGAAACACGGACAGCCACTTTCTTCTTCTTTTTCTGTTTCTGTCGATGAGACGGTCCAGGGCTTTCCGTTGACGACGCTGAGAAGTTTAACGTCTTCGGATCAGGAAGTGTTTTTTCCTGACGTTCGTCTATCAAATGTTTAGCCGTAGATTGGTACTCGTCGATGATATTTTGTAACTGATGACGTGTATTACGGGGTAACGTCTCTGCTAGGTTCGGAGGAAAATACGTCGATCCTGGCGAAATAGTAGAAGAACCGTTGTTATCTTGACCAATAGGAATTTGTAATGGTTCTTGGGATTTTCGACTCAGATATAAATACTCGTCCAGTTCTTTTCTGTAAAGCCGCCATTTTTGATCGTCTGTTATATTTTTCATTTTCAGAATATCATTCATTTTCTTATCCAGAACAGATAATTTTTGAGTTACAGATAAGTCGGAACCGCGAATACGTGCTAGTTGTTCCGGTGAAAGGACGATCATCTTTTTGTAAGAAGATGCCATTTTTCAATGAGGAATGAGAGTACCGAGAAGACCCGATAACAAAGACCCTAGAAGTAAGGGTAGGAATCCTCCTTTCTGCACAAGAAGTTTTCTTCTTTTTTCGATGTTCACTTTCGGTTTCACGAGATTGCGTAAGACCGACTTGTAAGGTGTCAGACGACGTTTTGTGGACGGTTTAATCTTCACGTTTCCTTTTAAAACGTTCAGGCAGCATTCGCTGATGAAACGAATTGTCTTTTTCGGAGCACTTTTCAATAATGATTTACGGATTTTGGTCGGTGAATTTTTCAACACGTGCAAGAAAGGTGAATGTTTCTTGAAAAAAGTCGAATTCCTGTTAGAACGTGATTTGGTACATGTCTTCCTCGTTCTCCTCATTTCGATGTTTTAAACATTCCTGAGGAAGATATGCAGTTGAGTAATTCTGGTTAAAAATGTCTGTCTGATAACGTAAAGGATCCGGTGTTGACTGTGAAAGATCAATATACAAATAACTGAAAGGTTGAGTGGTAGCATCTATATATACTTTTTCGAGTTCCTTCATGCGGTGAGGATGAAGTTGTCGTGCAAACACAGTGAATTGGTTCATATCTCGCGGATTTTTAAAAATAACAAAATGCTTTACGTTCAGCGAAATGTCTCTGCAATTTTTCCCTTGATGAAAAAGATTCTGTGTTATGAACATCACCGAAATGTTTTTGTGATGACTGCCTTTTGTGAAAAGGTCGGCTACTTTTTCTCCTTGAGCAACCATCATAAGATCATCCAGGATTATGAGAGTAGGGGTTTTTCCGTTCCACGACTGCCAATCGACGATCCCTTTATGATATTGCACATCTCGAAGATTTTGCGGAATACTGTTTTCCTGATCGTAACACCATACGATTTTCTTGACGGGTCCTTCGACAAGATGAACGATGGAGTCGACTATATTTGTCACAAAAGTAGTTTTTCCACTTCCTGATGCCCCGCAGACCATCATGGTGAAAGGATTGGAAAGTTTAGGAAACATGTTTTATACTGGAGATTTGAAGAAAATGAAGATCTGGCACATTGTAAACACATTTTATACACTGACTGTCCGAAGAAGGGTTCAAACTCTGGACCGCTACAGACATATTCTAGTCAGCACAGTATCCGAAGGGATACGATAAATGTTCATCGTCGAAACGTCGTTTCAACAGTACCGGCTGAAACAGCTTTTTTTTCATATGTACTGATTACTTGGAACTGTTTTGTTCTTCTGATCCTGAAAATATTTTCGACCGTAACTTCAGGTTGCTCATTGTTTATCATGTCGCGCATGGTATCAAAATTGACCAATTCCGATGTGGAGGTATTCAATGTGATTCCTTTCACTTTACAGATATACTGCGGTTCGGAGAACGGTTTTGTTATTTTCATGCTGTAACTTTTCGGTCCCGTTGAAACAAACTGTTTACAAACTGCATCGGGTCCGAAATCTGCCAATTCATCGGTGAGTTCTCCTTGTGCGTCACCTGTCTGGGGATGATATTCCATTTCAGGACTATCTACGTAAATTACAGAATCTGTATCACAATAACATATCCTGTCATCCAATTTTTCGAGAAGTTCATACAGTTTCAGACGAGCATGGCATGTTGTGAAGGCTCCGATAGGAAGATTTACTTTCCTGTTCAGACTGACAGCCTCTTCAACATATTTCCAGTTCACTAAAACGGTGTCCTGATTGATGAATACGACTCCTCCAATCATTATATTTGGGTGTCATTTTATCGAGAAAATCTTTCGATTCCTTGATGATGGTCGTCTGGGAAAGGTTGCCCCGTTGACAGAACTTGCCCCATAAAGAATTAAGGCAAAGTTTAGCCAGAGTACGTTTACCAGGATTGACTTCGATACTGTTTTCTTCCAATAGAATACCCTCCTTATCGAAATATTTCTGTATGTACTTCTTCTTATCCTCGTCGTTCTGACACCATGAAGGCCAGCCGCTCGCTTCCTGTTTTATTTTCAAGAAGGTGTTGACATAACCAGCAAAAAGTCCTCCAGTTTTTGTGACAGGGTCGTACATCGATGTTTCATACTTCCACACTTCCGACACTGACAGTACTCTGTAGCCTAAACTGTAAGCTTTACGCACCTCGGCGATGACCCAAGTCCCTGAAAGTGTGCGTTGTTCATCGGAATGGCTGCATGTACCTTCACATTTTAATCTGATAGCACATTCGTTACACAAGACAAACATCAGTTTTCCATGCATTTTTGTAGGTAGAACAGGATGTAAAAGGGCTTTTGGTGGCAGAATAGTACATTTTATGAGCCCCTCCATGTTCAGAACCTCATTTACCGAAGGAATAGAAGTTCCTAGAAATATGGTAGGATGTCCGACAGGATAGGCACAGTATTTGTTCACATAAGGGTACAAACTTGTAAAATCATAGTACTGTAATTTTTCATTTTCCTTGATTTTGTAATACGTCCTGACTGTTTCAACTCTTCCTCCATATAAGGCGTCGCGTTGATTTAAAGGAATGCAGCAAACGATAGGATGCGTCGATAGATGTCTATCGAGTTCAGGATCTGCTTGCAATATTTTTTTGAAATCGCATTCCCACATTGTGACAACATGGTATCCTTCAGAACGTAGAGCCTCAAGTTTACGACATGTTGTCTCGTATCTGAAGGCTGCTGTGTTCAACATGTCGTTATATTTCTGACTGTTACTATCCTGATCTGTTTCTTCTTCGTCGTCGTTTTTCGGATACATATCTCTGTTAATTGATATGCAGCGTTGACAACCATGCCAGTAGTATCCAAGCGACTCGTACACTGTCTGCGTCTCCTCGTGATAGCCGTCCACTTTGTAACGTCCTCCTATGACATATTTTTCACGAGTACGTCCACCGTGAAGAAGTATTACATGATTCTGTTCTTCAACATAGGTTAACCATTTCAATGCGAACTTGGACATCTGATCTGCATGATGGTAACCTCCTTTAGGGATTATTCCAATAGTGTTAGACGGCATAAATTTCTGTCTGTAAATTAATGAACAGACAGATGCTATCGTGATACAGTCCTCGAAAATGTCTATTTTGCAATGTCTAGAAAATTCTGCCTCAACTTTAGACATCCTTGTCTCAACAGGGTCACATCCTTGATGCAATATTGGAGAAGTTCGTTTTTGTTGTTAAAAGGTATATTTTTTTCACATTCATTGTTGTACCAGGCCATGAAACGGTGTTGATCTTCAACCTTTTTCATATATTCATATCCGTATGCAGAAGGAGGAGGTGGTGGTCCTATGTAATTTCTATTCTTGTAAGTGTTCCACAAATGCGGATAATGTCCTTTCTGCAAAGGTAAACCAAACAGTTTTGAAAATCCTGCAAGATTTGACTGAACATATTTGAGACTGTCTACAAAATGGAGATTTTGGTATGTCATGCAGACAATTTTGGTACCATCTAAGATAACACGAGGTATCATTTCTCTTTCCAGCATTCTCCGTAATAGAAATGTACAATCGTAACCTCGTGCATTGTGTGCACAGATGGTTATGTTGGAAAACTTATGTTGCAATTCCAGGTAGGACAGGAATGTATCTACAGGGTCATCCCAGAATATAAACTGTCTTGTTCCACAAACAGAACATGGAGCTGTTAAATCCTCTTTTTTGTGACATGCGTGACAGGTTGTCTGCACCACGATAAGATTCGGAACATGAAGAAAAGTTTTTTCTTTGTCAGAATAAGGAATATCGGTGTAGCATTCGAAATCATAAAACACAAATAGAAATTTTGAGTTCTATTTAGGTTTCGGTATAGGCATGTAGCAGAAATGATTTACAGGTTTCACACAATTACACACAGTACAATATTTCATGTTTCATCTATGTACTTTCTCATATCTATTGTTTGTGAGAATAATTCTGAAACATCGGGGACACTGTTGGATTTCGCTACAGACAGTACCGTTTCGGAATGGTGTAGAAACATGATTTGTGAAACACTGTTCATTTCTAAAATTTCGGTGACATGTCTGACATGTTCTACGGACACCTGGTTCAGGTACACACGGTGGAGTTGCACGGCACATACAACATAATTGCTTACACATGTGACTATGAGGTTTACCAAATATGAGCTGGTTACACCCATGACATTCTTGTTTTGCCGCAAATGCTCCAACACGGTTCACTATCACATCATAATGTTGTCTAGTATTATCATACAGAAGGTATATAAATTTTGAAACATGTTCAACCTGTCCTTCAAACAGAACATCTTTAGCATCACGAAGATTGTTGTATACAATGATTTTATAATCTGTGAGAACTTGCTGAAATTTTCTCAGTTCAGGAATTCCGCTTCCGGCACACGCATTGTCAGTCAGATCTACATCTGCTTTGCGCATAAGTTCGAAAACAGGTTTAAGAAGATTTCTATTTCTTCGATACTGTGAATAGGACGGATCATTATCAGCATAGGCTTTTCCTATGATCAAAGCTTCAGCTAAACAGAGTGGTTTCTTTGTATTCGGGACACCGACGACACTTCTTTTTTGCGTGCTTAACATGTAATTAGGTAAACAATATGTTTTTGTACCTCCACCTCCGACAGGTATGTTGACATGATCGGCTCGCAAAATTAAGCGATCTGTAGCAGTGAAGGTTTTCGCACTTTGCAATATTTTGTACATGATGTTCCACACCATATCACTTTGTAACTGGTCACACCTATGCCACCCGATGTAAATATCTTTCACGGTGGGGTCAGATATGTTAGATAGAGTTAAACCTATCTTGTCTTCATCCTTGGTGTCTTTCTTAACGTAGGTGAGAAGATTTTCGACACCTTCACGGATCCATGTGTGAGGATCGACATTTTCTGGAGGGTGCGAGAAACTGAATTCCACACGACGTCCTTTGGAACGGAATTTGGGATATTCACGTTCTTGAATGTTATGTAATATTATCTTCCCTATTTGTTCACGAGGCACTGTATCACGTTTTCTTTTCTTACCTCTTCTATCTGATACAGAAGCATTTTGGGATAACGGTTCTGCTGAGAGTAAAGCGTCCGGTCTCCATGACGGTCCTGGTAAAGGTTCCGGGTTTGATCCGGATGCGGTGTTTCTGGAAGTTCCTGGTGATGTGACGGCTATCTGCTTCTCCTCGGCAACTCTGGATACAGGATCAGGTGTCGATGACGGGCCTGGCGACTCTTCGGAAATATCTCTCCATCCTTCTCCGGTAAGATCGGGTACGAATGATGTCACGGTCTGTAGTAGACGGTCATACTCCTCTACTAGGGAGATACTTTCTCCCGCGATGATTTTTTGCGCGATGATCGTCAACACTTCCCGCAACTGTCCATGTGTTGTGTAATATCCATCACGATAACGTGCTAACAGATCGTCAGCGGATAACTGTACATCCATGATCGTCCGATGACTGTTTCACGAACACTGTGTTGTGGAGAGAACGCCTTTCTTTATATACGCAAGCATGACAAAGCAGTTATTTCCGTTCCTAACGGTTCTACTGCGGCTAGTTAACCGTCTTCACCAGATGTTTTCCTGGCAGATATGACAACTCATGTAAAATTCTCAGAAATCTTCAAACGTCTTCAGCAGATGTTTTTCTGACTGATACGAAGGCTTATGTAAATTCTCGGAATCAATTAACCGTCTTTACAACATGGTTTTTAGCAGTGACACATTCTGTTATTCAACGCAGATGTCTTCCTGACTCATATGAGTTGCAAAAATCGAAATTTTCAAATCGCTCTAGCTCCTCCCCTAATTGACGTAGAGCGAATCCGATTACATATTCGTAATCTGCACGTCGAGACCTTTCGTTAGAGTGTCGGAAGGTGGGTCTACGATTGCAAATAAAGAAAGTAGGAAACCACCGGTCCTAGAACAATGAAACCTGGTTCATCGGAAAGAGGACTTCACTCCGAGTCCGACAAGCTATCGATCACCCTCCTAGCTCAATTAGGAGCCGAGCTACAGCGATTTTAAATTTTCGCAGAAAAAAAGTTAAAAAAAAAAAAAAATCGAAATTTTCAAATTGCTCTAGCTCCTCTCCTAATTGACGTAGAGCGGATCTAATTACATATTCGTAATCTGCACGTCGAGACCTTTGGTTAGAGTGGTCGGAAGGTGGATCTACGATTGCAATTAAAGAAATTAGGAAACCGCGTTGCGAAAAATGATACCAGATGTCCGTCTCTATAAGGAAGTCTTGTTCGTAGAACATGTGCTGACACGGAACAAGGAACTTCTGTGAAATTCATCAATTACAAAAAATTATACCAGATGTCCGTCTCTATAAGGAAGTCTTGTTCGTAGAACATGTGCTGACACGGAAAAAGGAACTTCTGTGAAATTGATCAAGGAACTGTTGTGTCTCACAAAAACGTCGTGATCTCATATCCAGACTTCTAACGTACGTTGCAAGAAATAAATGCAGATGTGTGTCTCTATAAGGAAGTGGATAGAATTCCTTCTGCAGGCATCCTTCCCTCCAGTTCATCTCCTTTTCATCTGGGCAGCAACATGGATGGCCAAGATTTATTACATGTTGTAAGTACCCTTTTACATTTCACAACCATACCTGAGCAGAATCAAACATGTTTTTAGGGAACCTTAGTTAATTGCAGGATTCGAATCCAGGGTCTCCGTCGACATTCGCAACCATACCTGAGCGGGATTCGAATCCGGGTTTTCTTTATGCAAACATAGGCAATTCCAGGATTCGAACCATGTCTGGAGGGTTTCGAATCCGGTACCTCTTTTATCAAAACATAGTTAATTTCAGGATTCGTGGTACTTTTTTGATTAAACTTTTGGGGTTTGTATCCTGTCTTAGGCATTCTAATATAATACTATTTATATACAAAAACAATATTGTTCTGTACAAAATCTTTTATTAACTCATTGAACTTTTACAGAAAAATTACAAGTTTTCTACATATACAAACTTTTTTATTTCAACTCGTACTACAGGTTATTAGATATTTTTACATATTTTGTTACACTACTGGTAGATATTAGTGTATTAGTATGTGTTAGTTACTCGTTAAGTTTCCTTTTCTTCAACATTTCCATCATTCGTTCATGTATATTTTCCCCTGTTTCCCCTGTCTTCTTATTTTCACCCTTCTCATTTCTCACACCTTTAAACACCTCCATCAATTCGAAACATATTCTTAAAGATAGATGGGAAGGTACATATTGCGCTCTTTGTATATTCTCTACAAAATCGCCAAACACTGGCGCATCTCGTTTCTTGTCAACAATGTAACTAAATATTTTGACCAAACAGTCCACCGATACCTCGATATCTTTACATGTCTCTTCTAATTTTACCAATAACTCTTCCGCCAGTCCATTGTCTTCACAGAAATTCACATAATTGCCGATGTGTTTTTCAACCTGTCTTCCATGTGTTTTACTCCATAAGTTTCTTCGTTCTGTCGGACCTGCTGTTGTCTCCTTAATATCGCCATACACCAAATTGAATCCGAGAGGGAGTGTCGACATCTGAAATTAGACAGAAAATATGTTAATTATGTTAAAGGCTCCACGCCAATCTCCGTCGGTATAGAGCCAGGTAATTATTTTTCAGTTTATTTCTGATAACATCGTTTATTCTAGCATGTGCTACATATCTGATAACTTTTCTTTCTAGCCGATATCTACATGGAACGGAATCTATTTTAATTCTTATATTTTGTTTTTCAGAATGCGTAACCGAAATGACACTAGAGCCAATCGGCAGCGCCAACTGGTGCCTCCTGTTTCTCCTTCTATTTCAAGAATATATCAGATTTATATAGACGAAAAGTAGACTACCAATAAGCGAAAATCACATAGTCATTACGATTTAGTCGTCGCTGGAATTCCTCCATGAGGGTTTCATGGTAAAAGAGAAATTTTCGCCATTGTTCAAAATTTAGTGTGACTTCTCCGGAGGCGTTGCTGATTTCCAATTTTATGTCTTCTCCACTGCCCTCGAAGGTGAAGTAAAGTTCTCCTATAATGTTTATAGATCTGAATCTGTCTTCTCGTGTGGGGACTATGTTCTTGTAAGTGTCGAAGATCGCATCTGATTTGTACACGCATGATGGGTACTCATCGCTATTTAGGACAATGTAATTTTTTTCATATCTCAAAATCAATTCAGTGTTGGTGAAAGTACCTCGAATAACGACATCCATGTTGTTATCAATGTTGTAGCGGCTTTCTGGTTCCATCTTGTGTTTTTTATGTGTATCTCTAGTAGACTGCAATGCTTATTGATTTTGTTGGATATATATATCCCACCGCCAGCAGAAGAGGACCGGGAGCCGACCCCCACCATCGATCACTGTTAAACGTCATCCTCTTCTGGATTAAACTGTTGATGACACAGGTACCGTTTTTATTTTCACACCTTTCAAGCTGTCTGCTTCAAAAGAAAGATGTATTTATGTTTACGATTCTCACTGTGTGAAGGCGATGATAGTCTTTGACCAGCGATTTGCATTGTTCTAGGTAGAACATTAAAACTAAATATTTGTCTCTTACCTTTTCAATTTTCTTCACTCTCGCAACAGATGTGCCAGTCTCGGTTATGATCTCCGGTCGGTAGACTTCGATCAACAGTTCTGTGGTACGTACACAATTTTTCTTTTTTATATAGTACTGTCTCCGTGACGTATTTTCGAATTATATTCGGCACGCATCGTTTTGCGCAGAGCATCCAACGCCCACGTGACTCTCCTATCTTCTTCCTGCCCTGGTACACTATACACAGTCACCCCCTCCGTGAAACCTACTTTTTTTACTCTATTTATTTTCTTTACATCTAGACGCTCTCTCTCCTTTTTCTCTTTTTGCCGTTTCTCCATCACTCAAATTCATCAACGGCCGCCCGAGAAAAACATCTCCTCCCCAGAATGACTCATCAATCTAAAACATGTTCGGGCATGTTTCAGACCACACCCAATTCCTGGAATTTCAAACTCATCAACGGCCGCCCGAGAAAAACACCTCCTCCCAACAATGACTCATGAACGCCATCTCTCTTCAAACAACGGAAACACCCAAATTCCCAGAATTTCTGACTCATCAACGCCATCTGTTTTCAGACACCGGAAACACGTACTCCAATTACGAGAAAACCAACCGTCACCGCGTCGCCTACTTTTCCTCCTCCCCAACCCAGACTTTCTGACTCATCAACGCCATCTGTTTTCAGACACCGGAAACACGTACTCCAATTACGAGAAAAACAACCGTCACCGCGTCGCCTACTTTTCCTCCTCCCCAACCCAGACTTTCTGACTCATCAACGCCATCTGTTTTCAGACACCGGAAACTCCCGACGTCACGGGAAAAACCCGAATTCCCTCCTCCAACTAATCAGAATCCTGCTCACAAAATTAAGCCCCGCCCATTTATGACGTCACAACCAATCAAAATCATCCTTACAAAATAAGCCCCGCCCATTTTGTGACGTCACAAAAAAACTGCTGCGCCATCAATTGATCTTTGATCGATCTTTTCCAATCAATTGATTTATCGACCTCAACGAGGGTGCATTACTACTATATCGTTCTTTATCGATAGCATGGCGAGTTTTTTAGCTTCCTCAATACGTGACTGTGTTACATGGTCAATAGAACTGCCTTCTAATAAACACTGTTCTAATTCAAGCCACCTTAACATGGAGTTGATGTAACTTTCACTGTTTTCATGTTTCTGCAACACACTGCTCATATGTTTCCAGTCATGACATCTGCTTAGCACTAGGGAGGCCTGTGTTACAGAGAATAATCTACATGAAAAACAATAAACGCAATTGTTAAAGACGGAATATGCTAACCAACGTGTGCTCAAGTTCTCGCCATTTTTCATTATTCTGTGATAGTGAAAATTACTAAAATGTCTACTCTGATCATCCTTTGGGTACTGTTCGTCACTCAGCAAAGGACGTAATGGACCGTTGCTTACTATTTCGCAGCGCTGTTGATCACTTACAGGTAATATCCACTTACCTGGATCTTTGAAACTTGGTTCAGCTAAGTCTTTGCTAACTGACGAACAGGAACTAGAATTATCTTGTATAGCAGTAACACAATGTAATTCACTTACACTATGATCTACACATGCACCATCCTCTGAATGTACCGATTGACACTCATATTCATGTATTTCATTAACATCACTTGCAACACTTTCCCTTGCATTTATTTTCAGATATTTCAGCAGTGAACACATGAACTTTTATTCTGTTTTGTTATCTTAGCTTTTCTGTTTCTCTTAGACGCACCGGACGGGAATCTTCTTCCCACATTGCGATCTCTACCCGATATTACTGTAATATCACTACCCAACACTAAACGTAGTGGAGAGTTAATAAAGCGAGCAAGGCTAAGAACCGCTTGTTACCGTGCACAACATTCTGTGTGCATTGCTGTGTCTGGCTTCAAGGCTTCAAAATATGTCAGCAGTGAAGATCTTACAGTTACAACAATCGCAATAACGCTTGTGTTTAACAGAACTCCAAAACAAATAAAAATTGTTGGGGTTTCTCAGTTAATTTTGTTGTCGCCGTGCCCCGTAAGGTTTGGATTTCAATTCATTGCGACAGCTACCGCTGTGAGTTGCAAGTTTGAAACAATACGTAAGACTATTCTTTCGTTTGAGTTTCATGATATCAGAATTCAGATAAATATACAGGGTGTTTCTAAAGGTCGTTTACAACGCTTGGGAGGTGATTCCTCACACGAAAAAAAGCAAAAAGTGTGAGTAACATTTTTATGACTGAGGCTTCGTTTCCGAGATAGGAGCCTCGCAAAAGGTGACAAAGTGAACGTCACACCTAACTGGGACGAATACTATCACAGATAGAGAGGCGGTTCCAAGGGAATCATAAAGGAATCGTATGTGCTCAGTCCGGAAGTCACTATGAAGAGTTCATTGCACGCATGCGCAATGGAGTCCTCAAAGGAATTGGGGATTTCCAGCAAGAACAATGCATGGAAAGGGTATGTAACACAGCAAGAAGGACCGTGACAATGAGAAATGCGTTAAAGACAACACATACCGACCTCAAACATCAAAACATGAGCACGGAACACAAAATCCGAAAAGTTGTGCACGGTTACACGCGAGGAATTAACGAATCTTGTCATGTGGCATACGAGATACACATTACTCCACCAGGAGGAGGGAAAGAAAAACACAATATCAGATGATTGCGACAACGTGTATTTTTACACGCGACAACTACGTAATACCCCCTCCCCACACGCACAACAAACAACAAATGGTACAATGTTTTACGCACAGACAGTGCGTGTCACTGTACACCAACTGAAGATGTCACTTTCACCACACAAAGGGGGTGGGGAGCAATACCAAGAGTGTTCTCACTGGGATTTGCACAGCCGGTTTTCAAAATGTCTGCCGTTCACTTCTACGCAGAGATGACAGCGACGAATCAAGGATTGTCGAGTACGAGCAAACAAGCCAGGTGTATCTGCTACCGTCGCGGCGGCGACGTTGATGAGAGCAACGAGGTCCTCAGCTGATGTGACAGGTGTGTCGTATACGAGGGTTTTCATTTCTCCCCAGAAGAAAAAATCGAGAGGGTTGAGATCTGGCGACCTCGGTGGCCAAGGCACAGGCTCATTCCTACCAATGAACCTATTGCGAAACACATCATGCAGAAAATGTACTACATTACGATCGAAATGAGCTGGTGCCCCATCGTGTTGGTACCACATTTCTTGCCGCAGTGCCAAAGGTACGGTCTCCAACAGTTTCGGCAGAACCTCACTAACAAATGCATGATACGTGCGACCATTCAGGCGAACAGGGAGAATGTATGGTCCAATTAAATGATCATGTACTATCCCGCATCACACATTCACTGAAAACTTGTGCTGGTGATGAGTCACAAAAAGTGCATGTGGGTTGTCAAAGTCCCAGACATGACTGTTTCTACTAATGAAGGCATCCACCCTGGTGCAAATGGCTTCATCTGTCCACAATACCTTTGCCCCGAAGTGAGGGTTTGTGTCCAGCTGATGCAACAACCATTGGCAAAACTCCATACGAGGGCGAAAGTCACGAGGTAACAGTTCTTGTACATTCTGCAGTTTAAAAGGGTGCATTCCTTCCTCTGACAACACTCGCCAAACATTCACATGAGACGTGTTTCGTGCCCGAGCGAGTGCCAGGATGTTCTGCGACCGCTTTTAACACATCTGCTGCAAACTGATGTGTGCGTACACTTCGGGGTCTTCCAACTTCTTGCCGCGGTGGTAACACTGACCCTGTTTCACGCAGTCGACCGCCCACTACCTGAAAGAAGGCGTGAGACGGTAAACGTCTATGTGGAAAGCGTTCTCCATAAAGACGCCTCGCCTCACGGCTATTACCACGTGCCTCCCCATACATGAGATGCATGTCTGCTAGCTGCTGGGTCGTATACGCAGCCATCTGTGTAATAGGGAGCTGGAACTGCAAAGTATCGTTTTTGTTTAACACTGGCACACTGCACAAATTGGCCGTATCACCGTACGAACACCACAGACCAATTGTTGCGATACTTGACTTGCCCACTCCACCACGTCAACTTCTTTCAATACAACATACTAGTACTCTTCAATGCGTATGACAACCTAGAGCGAACTGCTGATCATATCCCAGCACCTGCAACACGTCTGGGACGACTGAAAGTGACATCTTCAGTTGGTGTACAGTGACACGCTTTGTCTGTGCGTAAGACATTGTAGCATTTGTTGTCAGTTGTGTGTGTGTGGGGGGGGGGTATTACGTAGTTGTCGCGTGTAAAAATATACGTTGTCGCAATCATCTGATATTGTGTTTTTCTTTCCCTCCTCCTGGTGGAGTAATGTGTCTCTCGTATGCCACATGACAAGATTCGTTCATTCCTCGCGTGTAACTGGGGTATGCAACCGTGCTCAACTTTTCGGATTTTGTGTCCCGTGCTCATGTTTTGATGTTTGAGGTCGGTATGTGTTGTCTTTAACGCATTTCTCATTGTCACGGTCCTTCTTGCTGTGTTACATACCCTTTCCATGCATTGTTCTTGCTGGAAATCCCCAATTCCTTTGAGGACTCCATTGCGCATGCGTGCAGTGAACTTTTCATAGTGACTTCCGGACTGAGCACATACGATTCCTTTATGATTCCCTTGGAACCGCCTCTCTATCTGTGATAGTATTCGTCCCAGATAGGTGTGACGTTCACTTTGTTACCTTTTGCGAGGCTCCTATCTCGGAAACGAAGCCTCAGTCGTAAAAATGTTACTCACACTTTTTGCTTGTTTTCGTGTGAGGAATCACCTCCCAAGCGTTGTAAACGACCTTTAGAAACACCCTGTATAACACACTGCCGTAAAATCTTTCGTGAATTTAAATTTTAGTAACCCTAAGTAGTAGAAATGTGCGCTAACGTCAATCGCTATTTAATATTCGCAATTTAATTTGCACGTACTTATAACTAATTTGCACGGGTTTTAATTAATTTGCGCGTACTTAGAATACTTTACATTTATGTATTTGCATGTTTATAACTTTTATGAATATATAATTATTTATTTTATGAAAAATATGTATATAGAAGGTAATTAGAGGTAGTAAACGCTATGCATATGGTTTTATATTCATTACTGCAAAGTATGTAAGGTATGAAATGATAATAATTAATGTTTATAGTATTGAAAATAAGTTTTCTATGGTTTATGAACCGATATGAACAGTGGTAATGGTACGAAAGAAGACGGTCCCGGTATTCGAACCCGCGATATGCAACGGTAATAAATGGTTAGGCCTATAGTGTATACTACGTATGTAATAATGTATGTTATTATTGTATTAAAGACGATGGTACGAGACGCTAGACAGGAGACCGGCGAACTCCGCGCTGAGGGTAGAGGAGAAAGGAATTTGGGGAGTGTGCGTTCAAGGTCAAATGACGTCAGAACGTCAGAACAAAGAAGGAACCCGATTGACCAATCAGAGATCGCGTCGGTAGGTTTTCAGAACCGGTTTTTCCAAGGTTAACCAGTACGCAAGAACAGGGGAAAGCTATGCAATACTGTAGGGCAGGGGAGGGATTCAACCAGACAACAAAGGATGTCTGCGAATGCGCAGCAATGGTCAAATTCTGAAGCTATGCGTCGCTTGTAGAACCGGTTTCCGCCGCCAATTAATATTCCGCTCAGGGTTGCCCCAAGGCACAGGACGCTTTAGCGCAGGTTTTTTTTATCTGTACTATGAAGAAGGGAGAGCTATCAGGGACTGGGTCTACAGTTTTCACTATTTGCTTTTATCACGGGGTATCGAACTTAGGACCCATTGATTATTGATTTAGGTAGTAAATTTATGTTACTGTGTGCTATTTAACTTAATTTTGAGTTTATTTTTTACCAAATATTTTACAAGTTTTTATGTATTTTTACCAAAATAACACTATTTATACTATTCAGGCAACATTTTTTATTAAATTTTGGACTCGCAAAGACATGTTTTCAACTTCTAATTTATTATTTTACAATTTTATGTTAATTTTTTACCAAAATAACACTATTTTTACAACATTTTCTATTAAATTTTGGACTCCCAAAGATATTTTTACAACTTTTTAACTTATTATTTTACAATTTTATACCTATTTTTAACCTAAATAACACTATTTGTACTATTCAGGCAACATTTTTTAGTAGTGTGATTTGTGGTACAACCAGGACCACTTACAAGTGTACAAATGATGAGCTCATTTGATTAAACAGCCCGATTTGCCCACACTTAAAATTATGCCAAGATGCCCTTATTCCCCAATTCTTCAAGTGTAATATGCTCTTAATTCTAAGAATTTTGAATCCTAGTGTACAAATGATGAGCCCCCTCAGATTGATTTGCCTACACTTATAAAAGGCACTTCTGTGAGATTGTTGTCCATAAATTTGTTAAAAATATGCTCCTCTTGATATTTTTTTGCCCACACCTAAAACTAGGCCAAACGTATTAACACACACCCACACCTACCCACCCACCCACACCCACACCCACACCCACACACACACACCCACACACACACACACACACACACACACACACACATATACATATTTACTTCCGGTTTAAGTTCAATTCGGCACCAGGCTCAACTTGTTTATCTAGTACTAAAACAATGTAATTCTTCTAGAATTGCTCTGTGACTCTCTCATTTTTTTTCACCTATGAGAATAACACTACATATAGTGTCATCAGGGAGTGTATCGTGGAATTCACAGATAATTTTAATGTTTGTCCTGTCATTAACCACAACTTGTTTCCTTTTTGAAGTGTTGATGACAAACATGGGTCTCTGTGCTTTGAATTCATCTGGTGTGTAATACATGTCAGTATTGCCAGTAGTGACTCTTTTGTATGCTGTAAATGCTTCATATAATTTGAGGAAATCATCCTTGGACATGTCTAAATTATAATTTTCTCTAGGGAATACCTCATTTCTGCCATTTTTAAGATATATGTTCTTGATGCTGCAGTTATCAAATGTACTTGAATTTTTTCCTGATTATTGTGTCTTCCAGTCTGAAACAGTACCACCACAAAATCCGGCATGTCATATTGTATACTGGAGAATGAATTTGTAGCATCAAACTCATAATAAGTACCAGCGGCAGGCTTCTGTACACATTGATATGTATAAAATTGTAAAGGTACTTGTGGATTTTTTTATTATATCTGCTTTGTATTTAAGAGCATAACTGGCTTCATATTCAACAACTGGGATTCTTAGCTCCATAGTCTGAATAATGCATTTGCCTTCATCAAGTAGGGTATTAGGCAAAGCTTCCCCTGTAGAGTTTAATGTGCTGTACCTCATCAAAGCATTATTATCATTGGCAGCTCTTCTAAATGTGATTCTTAAACCACCCTTCCACATAATATCTTTGTAATCTGAGAAGAATCCTGGCAACAGGCGCATAGGGAACAGCACTGTGTGGCTCTTAGATATAATTTTATCACCAGCCTCAAATCCACCTATTTCGTAGTAAGAAGCCTCGGTTTTGGATAATTTTGGTGTGGCCAAAGCTGTGGAGGTAATGCCGGGATAATCCACTCTGTTTATAACAACACCATGCTTTCTGATCTCAATTTCAGAGAACAGATGCGGCACAAAATTATCTATCAATCTTATATTTGAATTTGCCGGATAATCTGTTCCATCGAGCTTTACAACATCAAATTTGATGTATAGATCTGCTCTGTGGGGGTGTATAAAGCCATCCCCTACATCAAGATCAACCTCAATCTCTGTGTTCGGTTGATTTAAATTTGCAAATGTTCTCCTGTTTGGGGGGAATGATTGTAGCTCATAACTCTCAATATTTTCCATTTTTTTTGTATGTATTTTTATTTAAATATTAATCTCTATGATTGCAGTTGTTGTGGCTCCAGCAAAATCAACTAATTCTTCTTTTTCATTAGTGACCATCAATTTAATATAATCTATTCTATTATGGCACACAGGAAAATATAATGTTGGGGATGGAGTGTAGATGATTGGCTCCATAAATTCAGAATTAGGTTTAAATGTTGCAATGATGCCAGTTTGTTTGTGAGTGCCTATGCCATTTGATTTGGTGATCATACCCTCAGCCACATTACAGTGAATATTTAGAGTCTCTATGGCTAAGAATTTAGGTATATTAATAGCAGTGTGTTTGATGGCCGCTTCAAGTTTTGTGTTGTTCTCAAAACCTAACAGCTCTCCTATAGTACCCAGATCCACTGTTTCTGTAGCAGATACAATCTCTACTCTGTGAGTGACAGAATTTTGACTTAACACTATACCTCTGGGTAATTGAGCATTTAGAGTGGACAGATTATACTGCCCTGGAGTGATGACAATTTTTTGATCCCCTACTGCAATTGAGTTGTTGTGGTGAGTAATATTAGGGATCAAGTACATGCCATAAAATGCTCTGAGAGCTATTGTTTTGGAATACACTATATCATCAAGCAATTTGAGTTTCAATATTGAATTTTGGCTGGTGGGATGGAATACCCCCATGATGTTTTAAATACCACAAGGCCTTTTGAAAATTTTCAATTGATGGTTTATTTATTTGAGACATATATCTAAGAACAGATAAACACAGATGTCCACAATTAACATCTTTGAAGTTTTGAACACGGGCATTATTGTAATAAAGATTAGCTGATTTTAGATATTTTATTAAATTTTCAGGTGGAACACCTCCAAATGAATCAAACATAAATGCCTCATTGTTTAAATATTTAAGATAACAGATCCAGTGAGTGCCCTGATTTTTGTACTTATCCAAATTAACAATGCCACACTCTTTGTTGAGTGGTTGCTCTGGCAAAGAATCAGACATGTACACACCTCTAAAATTGTTGATGCCCAGTGGCTTGATTAAAGCTTCAATATCTTGGTTTGTAAGCGGCTCTTGTTTTTTTAAACTTATTCATGGCTCTCATAACACCTTTTCCTTGTTTCTCCATGGCCAGGTTATGGCGCTTCAATTCATCTAATTCTGCCTTATTCTTCTTGGCATCTATTACTGTTTCTGCTATGGCAGCTGATCCCCAAGCCAAGCTCCCAACAGCCCCAAGTGCTGCTAAGATGGCCGGGATAGTAAATATGAAACCCCCACATGTGATTTTTTCCGGGATTGTTGTAGTTTTTTAATTGGGGGGTACTAAGCAACAATTTCATACCATGACCCTTGGCAATACAAGAGCTTTTTTTCTTGCGCTGCTTTTTGGTTGAAAGACTATCAATAGTTTTAAGAGATTTAAGACCTGCATAAGGTATTTGATACATAACACCCTTGGCCTTCATTGTAGGTTTATTATATACATATTCACAGCCCCCACCCCAGTTTTTGTTTGGTGTTCATAGCTATGGTGGTTCCCAATGCTGCTATTCTTTCACTCAAAGAAGCATCTTTGCTTACAAATCTACCAAATGCAGCCTCTTCTAATTTCTTGTCTGCAACATGTCTCTTGTCAAGATCAGAATGTGTGTTGTATGCTATGTCATGGTCTCTACAAGCAGCATCTAGGGGATTAACACCAGGATCACCTCTGTTTAATCTATGGTCCAATTTTGTGCCTGGACCACAATACTGATAGCCTGGAATGTGTAATTCAAATGGCAGCTTGGTTATAATGTCATTGACAAGCCCCCGACCCTCAGAAATATTCCAAAATTTAGGTGGTAGAGTATTAATAATTTTTGTAAGATATCCAATCCCCTTAGTGTCATTCACTATAAAATTAGACAATTTTGTGCTTATCATGTCCATAATTCCAACCTTTTCATTGTAAAAATTGTGGTTGCTAGCATTTTCCTCCCCAGCTATCACCAATAACCTATCTACAAGTTTCCTGACATCATCAACCCACACAAATTCTTTAGGCAGGGTGTTGTATTGTTTGATTCCACTGCCTGTCTTAATTTGTGACCATATGGGCTTGATTAAATTGTTGTATTTTGCTCCACTGCTAGACTTGACTCTTTTTTGTGTGGGATCATTGTTCTGGTATAGAGCATCTGATTTTATTAATATTTCTTTATAGTGCTCATAATCTTGATCTGTATAGCTGCCAGGCCTCTTCCTAGTCATCAGTTCCCACAATCCAGGTGTTCCCGGGATATTTAACAAAACCACCTCTTTGTCCAAGATGAGATTCTGAATATACAATTAGATCATCTCCCATAAATGTTACTCTGAAAAGGCCAATTCTATGTATGATGCTACCATCACGCTCTGTGTCAGCATATAAGCCAAAGACCTCATCTTTGTTGTCTTTAGGTGTGCTTAAATATTTTTGAGCAAGAAGACCCAATTCAATAGGATCCTGACTAGCTTCAATTCTTCGAGGAGCAACAGGACTAGGTGTATAAATACTGGAAAGCGGGGTGATTGGATAATCTAATATGTTCCTAGCAGCTACAGGTACAAGCTCTGTGATCAAATTTTGATTTTGCTCTGTAACAGTTTTGTTATTTTTACCTAATTCACTAATAGCATCAATAATAGGCTGTTCTGTTTGTTTGTGTTGTTCATAAATTCCTCGGTTCTCTGATTTCCATCCCTTAAATCTTTTTACAAGATAATCTCTTAATTTAAGATCATCAATGATTGGCCTTTTCAAGGTTATTTATATATGTTTCAATGTCTAGAAAATTGTTAATTTTATTTCTATATTTGCCACTATTGGGTTTTCTTGTCATATCAATTGTGACAAACCCATAACTGTCCTGGTTCCAGCACCGACTGCAAAACTTGGAAAAATCATTGTAGCTCAAGTCCCCACCTACATATTCATCATGTATGTGTTTGAGGTTGGTATGATCTTGATGAAACACACATATAAAATTGCTGTTGTCTCGGATCAGCTGCTTGGGTATTTTTGAAAAAGTCTGTGCAAGGTAGAAGCAATCAATGTTTTTGTGTCGGCCCTGTGTAAAGAAATTTCTAACCTTGTTTTGATTATCCAGTATAATGTCATCAAACACAACAACAGAATTATCGAAACATTCATGGAGTGGCTTAACATCTGGTTCAAAAGTGGCAATATCCAATCCATCATATAGCTTCATCAGCTGCTGATATTTTAATTGTTCCAAGCTCTTAGAGAAAACATACAAGTGCCTGTTTTTCCAGTCTAACCAGTTGGGTGCCAATAAAAAATTATCTACCATTAGTGTAGTTTTACCACAAGCTGATGGCCCAACAATAAGACATCTAATATTTTCAGGCAGCAACTTGCCATTTCTCTTAATCTGCTGTTCAGGTTCTGGCAGCCTTTTTATAACATCCCAGGTGCTCATATTATCACTTTGTCTGCATCGATCCAGCTGTGTTCTGGAAGTCCTAGCCATTTGACAAATAACTTGTTGCCTTTTCTGCGGATGATTTTTTCTATGAGATATGTGTCAGGCTGTTTAGTTTTGTTGAGTTCTTCTTCATAGAACCTGCCTTTGAGAATTTCTCCTCGGTGGTCTTTTATTATATACGTGTTAAGGGTCCCAGGTTTAACTTGAACCACTGTAAATAATTCAGTGCTCCAGTTTCTTGTAAAGCCTCTTTTGAATAAGTGCTTATATTTGCTGATTCTTACTTGATCACCCACCTTGTATTTGGCCTTTCTTGTTGTTGGCTGGTATCTAGGATAATAAACAGTCCTGATCAATTTTTGCTCATCAGATGAAGTTACTTCAGAGGGTTTCATGTTGATTGTGGAATGGACCGAGTTGTTATATTTATGTAGAAGTTCTGGAAGAATATTAAGCCATTTATAATTACCTTGAAGTGTAAATTGTTAATACATAAGATTTTTTAGGGTTCTGTTGAATCTCTCTACAATTGAGGCTTTGAGATCACTGTAACTCAAGTAATGTTGTATTGACTGGCTTTTAATAAATTGTTGGAACACAGAATTATAAAATTTTTTGCCATTATCTGTTTGCAAATAGCGCGGTGATCTTCCACTCTGATTGATGATTGTCCTGATGGCTTCTGTAACACATTTTCCAGTCTTGGATTTGAGTGGCACAGCCCAGGAAAATTTTGAAAATGTGTCTATTACAGTAAGTAGATACTTGTAGCCCTTGTTGATTTTGTCTAAGTTTTTCAGCTGTCCACTTGCCATCTCAATCAAGTCGCTCTGCCATAAATCATCTATGCCTTTTGTGACTACTGGCAGTCTCTTATAATTATGTCTGGCCTGTCTGTGTAATTCATCAACAATAATTTGTCTAGACATAATATGAAAACAAGAATATTGCAACTATGGGGTGTTCAGCAGCTGATACTACAGGATTTTCTAAATATAATTTGTCCCCTATTTGTATTTTAAATTCCAGAGAGCCATCATCTTCAGCATAGGCTGTTTCTAATGTATTGGGATCTGTAAAATCATCTAACTCTACACTGGTGATTTTTGGTTTGTTGTCAGCAATTGTTATTGATAAGGTGGGGTAGTGGTGTGCCTGTGGTTGAAGCCAATATTTGATCTTGAGTGGTCTCAGTGTGCCCCCAACAAAAAACTGGTAATAAAATTGTGCAGGGGACAGCATATATATTTTGCCACCTGGTGTAAATGGTGAATCATATTCTTTGTTGGGGATGCTGTACAATTCAAGAATTACTGTATGTTTTGGATTCTCAATTATGCCGGTTATTTCTTTTTCTGCTGTAAGCAATCTACTTGTTACAGATTCAAGGTGCTCATTGATGGTTCTAACAACATCATCATGGCCTGGCTTGATTTTTATGTCCACAACAAGTTTTTTGTATTGTTGCACAATTTCTTGTAGCTGGGTGGCAAAAACAGACAAAGCATTTGCTTGATTGGATTCCATGGTCCCTAGCTGTTGCTTGATATTAGCTACAATTTGTTGCAAATTTTCAATAACTGCCAATTTTGAATTTTGAGCAGTAAGATCATGGACCTGTCTTCCGATATCCTCAAACAGGGCATGCAGTTCATTAATATGTTGATTGGTTGGTAGAGTGGCAACTGTCTGAGTAAGTTGTTTGATCTCTGTCTGGATATTCTTGATATCTTCTGATTTCAATATCCTATTCACAGCTCTCTTAATATTTTTAAGTTCCTGTGATGTAGGCAGATTTGACACAGTATTTTGCAAAGATTAAAGTGCCAATTTCACATTGTTTAATTCAGAAGCATCAGCCACATTTTGCATAGCATTTTGGAGCAGGGCTATATCTGCCTGAGTGGGTGTTGATTGTTGTAAAATTTCAAGCTTTGTTTGGATATCATCAATCAAGTGATGAAAATGAGATAGCTCAGATTCAGTGTTGAGGTTTTCAAACTTTGTGATCTGTTCATGGACACTGACAAGTGTGTCTACAATACCGGGCAGGCGGGATTCTTGTACATTTGTCAAATCACTTTGCACTGCTGCTATTGTACCCTCAAGATGGGTTATGGTACTTTGAATTTTTCCAAAATCTTCATATGTTTCAAGTTGCAGCTTAATGTTGGCAACACTCCGAGTTATTGCACTCAAAGCATCAGAAGATGGCAAGTTGTTCATAAAATTTTCAAGTGTCTCAATTTTTCTTTAACCTCGGCTATGGCATTGTTCAGAGGGTCCAGATTAGGTATTTGGAGTGATTGAATCTGTTCTTTTAGAGTGGAAATCACTAGATCAAAATCTTCTTGTGATTTTATGCTTTTGACAATTTTTTGGAGCTGTGCCTGGATATTATTTAACTGCTCTTCCAATTGCTGTTTCAATTGCTCAGAGTTGGTGGCCTGGGTCTTAAATTTGGCTTGAAGAGCTGCTACAGCTTCTTCTAAACTTTGAAAATTATCCAATGTTGCCAGATCAGTATATTTCTGAAGCAATAATTTGAGTTCTGAGTCAATTTTAAGAAGAGGGTCCATGCATTGTGATTGTAAATTTGTAATTTCTAATTGAAGACTGGCATTGAGTGTGGTTTGTAAAGCTTGTAAATCACTTCTTAATTTCTTGACTCTGACATCAAGCATCAGAATCTCATCACTGTGATCTTCATGCCTTGTATGGCCAAATATATCATTAGGCATTTTGTTTTAGTGGTTATTTATTATTGAATATCTGATTCTTAATTCTATAAAAAAAGGTATAAGCTTGTCATATGATCCAGGGACCTCAATATATAAGCAGTCACCAGCAGAAACAGTATATACAGTGCCAGAAATCATGTTTGAGTGCTTAATTCTATAAATATTTCTCCCTACTGAAATCTTGACATTACCCTCAGGGGTTGTAATAAATTGCAATTGACCACCTACAGGTAATTGGTAATGATTTAAATTATTGTTAAATATGTACAATGTTTTACCTGTTTCATCATCAACATCTGTAAGTATGCTGTTCAGATGAATAATTAACAAAGCACTTAGTTTAGATATTATATCAGAAGAGGGTTGTGGTGTTGGCAGGTCCATAATAGCATGTTTTTTGAACCCAAATAAGTTCATAGGCATGTTTATTTATTTCAAATCATGCTCTGTAATTGGGCATTGATTGCCACTTTTCAAATCACAATGCCCCCATGGTAGAGTATGTATGCCACATGATAAAATACATCTCTTATCATCATGTGGGTCCAGAGGCACTTTTCTTACAATTCTGAATTCTATTTTCTGATGTTCTGATTGTGCTACATGATTTGAGACAATTTTTGTAATCCTCAAATTCAAGCTCTTTGTCCACAGTTACTCTGCCAATGCCCTTGGCCTTTTTGGCAACAACACCACTACATGTTTCAAAACTGTACATCTTGGCCCTTAACCCAGCAAATGCCACAATAACATCACCAAGTGTCTCATCTTTTAACTTGCCAGGCACCTTTTTGTTGTGGGGTTGAATCCTTGTATGTTCAGTGGTATCAAAATATTCAAACAATTCAGGCTGTAACATACCTTTATAAACATCTTCTGTTTGAATATCAAGAACAAAACTATTTGTGTCCATGTACATCAATTTTACACGATCCCTATAAAAAGGTTTCAACACATCATAATACAATTTTAACATGTGTAATTTGGCCAATTCCAATATCACAGCCCCTACATAAATAGGCTTATCAAATTTAATTTTTGTTTTTTTCATGTTGAAGAGTCCCATATTTTCATCATAAATTCTTCTGTAATTGAAGTTGGGCTTTGCAATCAATTTTTTGCTCCGGCTGGGGTCAGTAATTATTTTAACATCAATATGTTTTCTGACATTTTCAATTGTTTTGCCATACACTGAATTGACCATCAATTTAAACAAGGTCTTATCAAATTGGCTCATTGCAGATGTTCGAAGCTCTGTGTTTGTATCAATATATGGTTTCAACCATCTTGAGTGCCTGAACCTCAAAACTTTTCCAACTTTGGTCACTTGAACACCATGTTTCATCAGGAACTGGAGTTTTTTGTAATATATGACATAATCCTGTTTCGACTCTAGAGTCATCATCAATTTCTTGTGTTTAGAGCCAGGTGAACACTTAACCTCGGGAATTGGGGGCAGATCAGAAAATGTGTTGTGTAAATCATCAGGAATTGTCAGATCAACCTCTAAGAACAGGCCATAGTTACTGTCATAAAAATCATGAAGATCTTCAATATTGAAATCTTCAACCCACTCAAGCCCTGCGTATGGCAGTTTTTTCATCATGGCATAACCATAGAGGCTGTTTGCATCTACATACAGTATATAATTTGATGGCAATGCTGGAACATAATCAGGAATATATTTGTTATTTGCTCTGGCATATCTCTGAGAACATTGCACCATGCCTCCTCTTATACATTGCTCCATAAACAAGTACATATCTTGATCTTGGATCAGATCCAATTGCATTTTAGTGTTTAAAAACATTGCAGACCATGCTAGGCCCGGAGCACTGTAAAAATACATTGGATCCAGCTTATAATTTTGCATGGAAGATTTTCTGAATGCCTGCAGTATATCAGCTAAGAGGGTCACATCAAGTTTTAAATAAGCCTTGTGATAATCACCAAATGTCTGGCATTTTAAATTGTTCCACATCAATTGGGCATGGTGATAATCTTCATCAGTGATTCCAGATCCTCTGATTTTGCTGTAAAACTCTTGTTGTGGTGGCAGAGAACACTCATCAAATTTAGAAAAATCTGTAACATAATCATATGGATATACACACTTCCGCCTAATTAATTTCAGCTCCTGATTTGGAAATGAAGCACATGTGATTTTGAATTGATCATCAGATAATTGAGTGGCCAGTGTGGCAAGGCTAGCCGATAAAATTCTGTATGAATCAAGAAATCTTAAGTGAATTGGAACACCATTAACTTTAATTATTTTGCTAATGGCAATATATTTTTCATTATTTTCTGCTAAAATATTTAAATTCTGCTTGTCAAACCCCTCGTACCTGATCAAATGATGAAAATCATAATTGGATGCTCCATGGCAAAATATAGGGACAAATTTTGGTCTCAGGATCTTAATATTACAGCTATTACACAGGGCCATTAAGAATTTACCATCTGTATGAGAATGGTGATGAACCTTGATATTTGCATCTGAAAATTCAGTATTACATACTGGGCATTTTTCTGCATTGTTGAAATCTTCAATCTGATCCTCTGTTAAAGGCAACATAGGTTTTGAATTTAATAAGATATTAGATGCTATGTTATGGCACTCATTTTCTATTCTTTGTGCAAATTCTTTGATGGCATCTGCTCCCATGTATAAATATTCTTTACTAACAACCCCATCCTGTACAACCACATAATAAAAACTGGAAGGTTCATGTAGCTGGTATGGTGTAATTGAAGATTCATCAGGATCTGGGCTGCAGAATGCAAGGGGTTTGAGGTTTGATTCAAAATCACAGACTATATATGCTGGGTGTTCCAACAAGGCCTCAAACTTTTTGAATTTTGCATTTTCACTTGGATTAGGCATCACCATATGAACAGGTTTATGGTTGCCACAGTATTTCAGATGCTCAATTAACTTGTTTTTAGCAATTTCTGCATTTTCTTCCCGAACCCCTTTCACCATTTTTCTACCATCAAATACAATTAAACATCTTCTGCACAACTTGAATATTGTATTGGATTTGTTTAGTTGTGTTCTGACTAAAGCTTCAAGATTATGTATCAGAGTGTAATGATATGTGCCACCTCCTTCAATTAAGAGCAGATCAATCGGAATAGCAGATTCATCATCAAGTGTACTGATTCTGAGAGGATCTATCAAGCAATTGTCACGGCCAGTAGAACAAGTAAATACATTAATAGATAATTGTTTGCCATTGATGTGCCTGGCCTTTTTTTCAAATTTATCAATATTCTGAACAAGCATTGGATATTCTAAACCCTCCATTGCCTCATCGAAATTGTGTTCATGCTGTTTATAATAACTTATTCTCTCAGGATGATTTAAAACTGGAAACAAAGCAGCTAAAATACACCACAAAAAGCATTTCTGGTCGGTATTTTTTATATTAACCAAGGCTTGTTTGTTTTTGATATTGGCAAGTAATGGCACATAAGTGGAACCTTGTAATGGGTTGAATTCAGAAATATTAACATATAACTTGTGTGAAGATCCGCATAGGCTCCATCCAGACTCTTTTGCTGCAAATTCAGAGTGTTTAATATTCAATTGATCTATCAAACTGCTTATTATTTTGTCTGAATTTGCATTTGAATATACCGGTACAGTTTCTGTTATGTGGGGCTGTGTAAATTTTGTGCCATTTGGCTTCTTATAATGTGTAAACAATTTGAGAGACAGCTTATAAGAGCCATTTTGTGCATTTAGAATTGCCTGCACATCTGGATTTATACTGTTCAAAAAAAAATAATGTCACATCTTGGCTCTGATACAAACCGGTGATCCCTTAATTGGCCGTTAAAACTGCTATGGATGGGTTCATAGCGTGGCTGCTTTGCCGGTCCAGCATTAACAGGTGTTTCATGCTTTCTTTTCAGACCAGATGTAGATGGTTGTGGGGGCAATTTTAATGCCTGTACAGAACAAGAACCCACATGTCTATTGAAATATGCCTTGCTAAATATTTTATTGCATTTAGGACATATTTTAGTGGGAGTTCTGAATTTGCCTGG
This sequence comes from Lepisma saccharinum, assembly GCF_977018435.1. NCBI lineage: Eukaryota > Metazoa > Arthropoda > Insecta > Zygentoma > Lepismatidae > Lepisma > Lepisma saccharinum. Next base: position 54,035,495 of record NC_139235.1, on the reverse strand, counting down.
GTTACAATTCTTTTGGTGTCTGGCCCAATTGGGGCTGGATATATTCTTATTACACTGATTGCAATATTTTTGATTTGGCATTTTTGTTGTTGGTTTATTATATAAGATTTCCTGGGGTTCAATTCAAAATTTTGTACTTAATATATATATATATTTTGTTCAGCTGTGTGCTTTGTTTATTTCTTGTGTATATTTAATATGTTAATATTATTAATTTTTATTCTCAGTTTATTATATAAATTTTTTTGGGTTTTAAATCAAAACTCTATGCTTATTATGACAGGTTGTAAAGCTAATAGCCTACAAGTGGAAAAAGAGAATAAATATTGATCTACACTGACCTTCCGCAAATGCCTGCACAGACATGCATGTCCTAGAATGGCAATGACCTAGCGCTGAGTGTTATGTATTGATTTTTGTATAACAGGCTGGGACAGATATAAGCCTGACTCTAAATATGAGTGGATTACAACAAACAAGCTGGATGCAACAAATATCAGATTTTTTATACAAAATATAAGCCCTTTTTGTTCAATATACCAGAAATATATTTAATATGAATTATATATTAAACCAAACAGGCCTGTAAGTATGAGAAGCACTGTAACAACACATCTGTTCTCCTCAGCCACTCTCACAATACTGGCTGATATGCAATGCAAAATCTCTTTATATACCCTAAGCCGGTCCGAGAAGAAAAAAACGGGAAATTCCCGAGGGGTCAAAATTTTTCACGGGAATTTCCCGAGGGGTCATACTTTTTCACGCGAATTTCCCGAGAGTTTTTATTAAAATTATCTGTGAATTCCACGATACACTCCCTGATGACACTATATGTAGTGTTATTCTCATAGGTGAAAAATCATATGTTTATGATGTAAGAAATGAGAGAGTCACAGAGCAATTCTAGAAGAATTACATTGTTTTAGTACTAGATAAACAAGTTGAGCCTGGTGCCCAATTGAACTTAAACCGGAAGTAAATATGTATATGTGTGTGTGTGTGTGTGTGTGTGTGTGTGTGTGCGTGTGTATGTGTGTGTGTGTGTGGGTGTGGGTGGGTAGGTGTGGGTGTGGGTGTGGGTGGGTGGGTAGGTGTGGGTGTGTGTTAATACGTTTGGTGTAGTTTTAGGTGTGGGAAAAAAAATATCAAGTGGGGCATATTTTTAACAAATTTATGGACAACAATCTCACAGAAGTGCCTTTTATAAGTGTAGGCAAATCAATCTGAGGGGGCTCATCATTTGTACACTAGGATTCAAAATTCTTAGAATTAAGAGCATATTACACTTGAAGAATTGGGGAATAAGGGCATCTTGGCATAATTTTAAGTGTGGGCAAATCGGGCTGTTTAATCAAATGAGCTCATCATTTGTACACTTGTAAGTGGTCCTGGTTGTACCACAAATCACACTACTTTTTTTATTAAATTTTGGACTCACAAAGACATTTTTTCAACTTTTAACTTATTATTTTACAACTTGATATTATTTTTTTACAAAAATAACACTATTTGTACTATTCAGGAAAGACTTTTAGTTACATTTTCGACACACTAAGTGTGTGTTCTCAACTTCTATCTGTTTATTAGGCTTATTATTACTCAAATAACACAATTTCAGCTGTTCAGGCAACATTTTTTATTAACTTTTGGACTCACAAAAATACATTTTCTAAACTTTTAACTTATTATTTTACAACTTTATGTTAATTTTTTACCAAAATAACACTATTTATACTATTCAGGCAACATTTTTTATTAAATTTTGGACTCACAAAGATATTTTTACAACTTTTTAACTTATTATTTTACAATTTTATACCTATTTTTAACCTAAATAACACTATTTATACTATTAAGGAAAGATTTTTAGTTATATTTTCGACACACAAAGTGTGTGTTCTCAACTTTTATCTGTTTATTTCACAAGTTTAGGCTTATTTTTACCAAAATAACACAATTCAATCTGTTCAGGAAAGACTTTTAGTTACATTTTCGACACACTAAGTGTGTGTTCTCAACTTCTATCTGTTTATTAGGTTTATTATTACTCAAATAACACAATTTCAGCTGTTCAGGCAACATTTTTTTATTAAATTTTGGACTCGCAAAAAGACATTTTCTAAACTTTTAACTTATTATTTTACAACTTTATGTTAATTTTTTACCAAAATAACACTATTTATACTATTCAGGCAACATTTTTTATTAAATTTTGGACTCACAAAGATATTTTTTCAACTCTTAACTAATTACTTTACAACTTTATGTTAATTTTTACCAAAATAACACTATTTATACTATTCAGGCAACATTTTTTATTAAATTTTGGACTCACAAAGATATTTTTACAACTTTTTAACTTATTATTTTAAAATTTTATACCTATTTTTACCTAAATAACACTATTTATACTATTCAGGAAAGAGTTTTAGGTATATTTTCGACACACAAAGTGTGTGTGTTCTCAACTTTTATCTGTTTATTTCACAAGTTTATTCTAATATTTACTCAAATAACACGATTTGAACGTGTTTTTTATTACATTTTGGACACACACACTTACACACACACACACACACACACATACACTTACACACTTACACAGACACACACACACACACGCACACACAGAGAGAGAAAGAGAGAGAGAGAGAGAGAGAGAGAGATTTTTTCCAAATTTAGGTTTCTTTCCACTCAAATAACACAATTTAGATGTGGTTTGAATTAAATTTTGTACACATGAAGTGTGTTTCGTCAAGTTTTACCCTTTTATTTTACAAGTTTAGGCTTAATATTATTCAAATAACACAATTTAATCCAGTCAGGAAGGATTTATTATTATATTTTGGATGCACAAAGAGATGTTTTCAACTTTTTTACTGTTTTTTTGCAGGGTGTGTATTAATTTTTATTTATTTTGTTTTGTATTATATATACATTTACAATTTTTTAACTTAGAGTTTAGTATTTACTTAAATCTTTTCAAAAACACTAAATAAAAAGTACTTTTAGCTAAAATGTAAGCCACAGAATATATTATTATTATTATTATTATTATTATTAGGGTTTACTGATTTCCACTATGCTATTTTTGGTTCTGTATTTCTATATGTATTTATTTAGGTCAGGTTACGCCTGCTACGTAGGAAAGTTTGTTTATTTTAGAGTTTGCTGAGTATTTTTTACTCTTATACTAGGTAAAGTTTTCTAAATATATCAGGTAGGGCTCCATCCATATACTTTTCTTTTTGCTGTTTGGAGATGATGTGACCAGCATCACTCTCCTTCTGCTTTTCATTTTATGTACACAATATTATTTTGAGGCTTAGTGAATTCTAGAGCCTATTTATGCAGGAGAGAGGGCTTGAAAATTTTGATTTCAGATAACCCACAACTATTTGTCAGAGTATTTTAAAGGATATTTTATATTTATTATGTGCCACTAGAATATCAAAGCTTGCTTAATTTTTTATGTCTGTAACGCTGTTATTGTATTTCTAGCTAGGGCTTACTGGATAAAGTACACGAAATGTTTTATCATTTCGACTATTTGCCTTTATACGAGGCCAAATGTTTAGTGTAACGAAAATTATTGTGTGCCTATAAAGACTGAAATTCCTTTACCGATGGGGTCCATAACTAGACGCTTACCAACATTGTTCCTTTTTTTTTCTTTAAAAAATAATATAACCATTTATCAATATATTGACAATTCACAGGACAAGACGAAGTTCACAGACGACTGACTATATGGACCATAGGTCCACTTGCTAAACTTTTTTTCAATGCTAGAAGAATAATTTAGCCTTATAGCCTTTTTCAAGGTATTTTTGAAGTATTACTGGCTTCTTTGGGTGCATCAACATTTGGGTTATTTCCATTTGGTTTATTATACGAGGCTACAATCACTATCTGAACACTGAAATCCTCTGTTTGAAACTAAAACCTTAGGCTGTAACTAGGGACTTAGTATGTATATCGACAATTTATAGGACAACACGAACCTTACAAAGGATTGTAGGAGGCATAGGACCACACGCCAGAGCTTTGTTGACCTGCAAGAAGCATTTACAGCTAATATTACGAGGAAATGAGGTTGATTTTTTACTGTTTCACAAGAATGCTACCTTTTATACACCCAATATTTGCTTTTTCAAGTAACTACTTGTACCAGAAGCACTTGCAGGCCAACTCTAACTAGACTTCGACTTATTCTATATCAGGTGCTAAATTTATAAAGAACTATATTTCTGAGGAAGTACGCAAAAGCAGATTACCCGATTAAAGTATCTGAAAAACTAATTTTTCTATGTAAGTATATTTTTATTGACTGGATTATTTAACAGATCAAACAGGAAGACTGCAAAATTCATTAAATGTAGTTCTATAGTATAGGTGGTTTCAGAGATATAAAAAGAACAAATATAAGATTTCGCTTTTTTTGCTTCTGAGGCTGAGGCGACGCTAAGGGTAAATGGCGAAGAAATGTAACGGAGGAGAAACAGTCCCAAAAGTTATGGGCTGCATGTAAGTTAATACCACAGAGATATTACAGTAGGTGTAGGTTCTACCACCAGAACATTTCTATTATAATAATACTGGTTATGATGTACTGTTAGCTAAAGATGCTGATATTTGAGAAACTTAAAACTTTACTCACGACTTACTGTTGCACAAGATCCGATGACAAAATTTAAAAATTGTAATCGGCCAGACAGGGATTCGAACCCTGGACAGATAGGTTAAAAGCCTAACGCTATACCAACTAAGCTCTCTGGCACAAGGTATTATTTTTTTGAAAAGTTAGTTATGTTAAGAAATATATTGAAACACTTGAGAACACTCTTGGTCTGGTTCGACAGAGAAGGAGACAACATTTCCAAATTTTTACATACTGGGTGTATTTTTCCACTATAGAGGGCTTCACTATATGTAATTCGAAACGCTAAAGTTCAGCTAGCTTCCAAAATTGAGGTAAAGATTGTGTTTGGCGAGATTAACAAGTTACAATTATATCCAGTTACGGACAAATAAAGCTAAAACTCTCAGATTTACTGTACTAGGCAAGTTTTAGTAACATTTTCTTCACTTTAGTACAAATACCAAAGAAATAGGTATATTTTATTTATAATTTGACAAAATGTACTAGTATTTAATTCACAAAGTTAGGTAAAAAACAGTATTTTTAAAAAATATTGTTACTGCCTTCAAATTTTATGTTATTTAGCCACTAACAACTGGTTTACACTGTTTGGCATCCTTTAAATAGGAAAAGAAGGAATTATTTGTTTAGTATTTTTACTACTTTATATTTATTTAAGAAAACAATTCTACAGTTTAACTTAATTTTAACAAATTGTTACTAATTTATATATCAAAGTTATGTTATTTAGAGTGTATGAAGGCGTATAAAGTTAATATTTGTACTTATCAGTGCAACTAACAATTATATTTTACACACAAAAGATGATGTTTACAGTTAAATTATTTGAATCAGAGAATAATATTTTACAGTAATTGATTCATTCAGCACTAGTCAGTACCTTTATGCATCAGAAAGTTTTCTTAATTTTCTATTACGCATGCTATTTTGGGCTATTTTTAAAATGTATTTCTAAGGCAAACTGGTTTAATTTTCTGCTTATAATGCAAAGTTGACATAGTTTTCGCACAATGCATTGTACATTTGTTATATTCTCTACTTACAATCCAAATATTATGCTTATTTAATGTATAACTAACTAACTCTCTAGCCTTCTTAAACCCGAAGGTTCAGGGTTGCAGCAACACATGCCTTTCATCTGTCCCTGTCCTGAGGAAGATCTATATACTCCTTTCCTTCCCTACCAATTTCCTTTAGGTCCATCTCTACATTATCCCTCCATCTTTGTTTTGGTCTTCCTATTCGTCTTTTACCATCAGGTCTCCCATCAAGAATCCTGTATATTTTTCTTTCCCCTCCCATTTGTACCACATGATCTACACACCTAAGTCTTCTTGATTTAATCATTCTAATAATATCTGGACATGAATACAAATTATGTACTTCTAAATTATGTAACCTTCTCCATTCATCTGTCCCCTCATCTGTTTTAGGCCCAAATATTTTCCTAAGGATCTTATTTTCAAATACTCTCAATTTATGTTTTTTTTTCAATGTAAGGGACCAAGTTTGTTTACTGTATTTAACTTTTATTTTTTGTAATTAACAAAAATTAAAAGCTTATACTGTAGTTATTATATTTTTTTCTATCAGCTTATTTTGAAATTAATATTATTAGGTATAGTCTTTGATTTATAACTATATTGCTTTTTTATCAATTTATCTAAGAGTACACGCAGACAAACATATGTGTACACAATTTTATGTACATAGATATGCCTTTTTTCAATATTTTAGTATGAATATTGCACTTTAGCTATTCAAGCAAGGGTAGGAAAGGTAGGAAAGGTAGGATTTCTGATAATTTGTTGCAGGATTTTGTTTTCCAAGTATAGATGAGAACTGAGCTGGGAGACTGTTTTGAACCTTTTCATTGGAGTTTGCATGTGAACTGTATGCAAATTGAGCACTATTGACTGTGCATGCTTCTAAGTTTTGCTGTTATTTCACATCAATCTGTGAGACTGTAGACAGTTTTCCTATTTCAAGTAGTTTCTATTGATTGTATTTGTATATGTTTAGGGGACTTAACAGTTTTATGTTATGAGGCAGTTTATTGTAGAATATTTTTTACCTGATGGTATGAGATATTGAGTGTCTGCTGTTTTACTTGTAATTATTTTCCTTCTTGTGTTGTGTATTTGACTATATTTTGTCCAAGTTCGTAGTATTTATAATAATTGTTATTGACTTGTAGATGTAGGGAGTAATAATCCTTTGCAAGATGCCCTATACTTTAGTCTGAACATTATTCTTAGTGTTCACTTTTGAAGCCTTAGTATTCTGGTAGTATTATTAATGTAGAGGTAAATTAGGCTGAAATGTAGGCATTTTTCTGATAAATTAAAGAATTAAAGAATTCCTGGCTACGGGCCTGAGTCTATTACATGGAAATACGTATAATCTAGATTATAAATTCCTCAATATGGCGCATTATAGATATTTGCGTAATTTATTTCATTAATATCTGAATATTTATTATTTTCAGATAACTAACAGACATATATGAATTGATTGATTTAGTTTATTTTACTTCGCGTTTTGTGCCTCTAGGCTAATTTGCGAAGATGGGGATGAGTGATGAAATGATGAAATATGAATTTTTTCAGGCTAACAGCTACGTTTTTTAGCTGCATCGCTATTTTGGGTAGAGACATGTCTCGCTTGCTGCACCGCTGGAAAAAATGCCTCGTTTGCATCACCTCCGGGACAAATCCTGTGGATATCCATGGTGTAAGAGACAGCAAAATATCAATAATTACTATGTAAAATACAAGTTGCAGTGCAAAAACGAGCGATCCAGTTTCCAGTACACTGACAAAGCAATAGTGCCAGAAATCAATGGTTCAGTACGTTAATAGTATTGATCATTGTCAGTATATATGATCTCAACAGCAAGAAATTATTGTTACAAGAACGAGAGAAGTAGTAACACACCCCCGTTCACTAGTTTTTGAGCCCTTGGGGCATATTTCTTTCTTTTGAATTTGGGCGGTGACTTTAATGAGTTGAAATTCTTGAAATTGTTGGAATTTGCGTGTTTCAGGTGACGTTAATGAGTTGAAATTCTAGGAATTGTGTGTGAGTATGGTTTCTGGGGTGGGGGGTGCGGAAAACATGTTTAATGCGTAAAACGTTGTTCTTTTTTCTTATTTTTTAGTAGTTCCTGGAAATCGTGAGACTTTTGTCGGTCGTTAATTGAAAAGAAGCGAACCTGGAAAATTTTGAATACACAACATTGTCAGCCATCTTGTTTTGCTTTTTGAATATCTGTTCGTGCATAAATGCTAACCGGGACTGATAACACACTTCTTTTTTTTAAAGAGAAAGTAATTATTAGGCAATTTTACAACATTGGGAATCGAACCCGGGATCTCTTGGTTTCAGCATTAACTTTCACACCCTATTTCCACTTTAGTTCATTTCCTCTTTGTGCACAAAAGCTAATCGGGACTTTTAAACAAATAGAATTAAGTATCAAATTTTACCAACATTGGGAATCGAACCCTGAACAGTTTGATTAAAAACTTGGAAGTGACGTTGATGAGTTGTGACGTCGTAAATTGGGCGGAGTTTCGTGAGTTTCCTGAGATAATAGAGGAAACGGATACATCAGAAGTCGAGAACGGGTCAATATGCAAGGTAAGAAAATAAAATATTACCTGTGTTACCATATATTTTTATTCATTTTTGGTTGATGACGATCCTGGTGATACAGGTACGTCGGTACGTCTTATCCCTCTTCTCCCTCCTACCCTCCCTCCTCTACATCTAGATGAATTACAGCTTCCTCTTCTCCCTCTTCTTCCTCCTCCCCTACCTCCTCTGTATCTAGTCTATTAAAGGAGGAGATGGAGGAGGATCTCTGTTCGCGTTCTGGAGGACATCGGGGGCCACCAAGAGCCGTAGGCGATCGGCTCTCTCCTCATTTCTATGTCGTATTCTGAAAAAAATGTAAAGGTAAAAAAGGTAAAGTTCTCCCCTGTGCATAGCACCACGCCATGAAGGCGTATAGGGGGTGTGGGGGTAACGCCCCACACTTTCTTGATCCGGTCATGAGTGGGGGTGATGTGATCAGCTTCACGCCCCTGACCGCCTTTACCCCCCAGGTACCCATGTTATTCGACGCTGGGTGGGCGCCGGGGCCGCTTCCAACGTTAGAAAAGTTCCCGGATTTGAACCGGCCGGGGATCGAACCCGGGACCTTGAGCATGGTAGTCAGACGCGTTGCCGACTGAGCCAACTTACTTGAAAAAAATGATAACAGTTAAAATGATAGTATATGATATTTACATATCATTCTCAAAATAATGAAGTAAGGAATCAGTAAAATGGCAGGTTACGGTTTTAAAATTCTATGTTACATAATTATATAATTCGGAAAAGAATGCTGATTACCTTTCCTGCTGCTCTTCAACGGCTGCCAGGAACCTCCGTCGGATCTGGTTATGACGCGTGAGAAATTCGTCCGCTCGGGCATAACCTCGGAGGAGAAATTCGGCTAGCTCGTCGCCAAAAAGGCAATGAAAAGAGCTACCCCGTTTTGTACCAGCTATTGCTGAAAATAAATATGTGTATGAATATATAATTATAAACAATATCTTGAAATAAAACTAATATATATTTTCTATTTTCAGATAGCTACACTTCCACTGGGGTTCAGTTTATTGTATGATGACGTATAAGAGGAGACAGAGAGTGTAACAGACAGAAGAAATGTATGGGGTAAGGTCCACAGATGGCAAGTAGAAAAGCACGTCGCGAGCTACGTCACGTTCTGCGAAGAAAACGGGTTGGCCGAAGATTTATTTGCGGCAATTAGAAGAAACGTGTAAAGATTTTGAAGTACAGGTGGACACATTGGTTAAGATATTCAGCTTTATTATTGAGAAGAAAAGAAATGCGACAGTGTTTGGTGATTTCGAAGAAAAAATACAGAAAGCACAATATGTACCTTCTCATTTATGTTTAAGAATCTGCTTTGAATTGATGGAACTTTTTAAAGGTGTGAGGAATGAGAGAGCAGAAAATAAGAAAACAGGAGGAACGGGGAAAGAGATGGAGGAACGGTTGGTGGAAATGTTAAAAAAGAGAAAACTGAACGAATAAACTAACAATCACCAATACATTAACACCTGTTTAGTTTTCTGTGTGTGTGGTAGTCACGGACATTTCCGGCTTGTAACACTGGTATAAACTTTGAATGCAAACGTTGCAAGTCGGAAATGTCCGTGACTGTACATATTGCGTTTTGTATGATTACGGTGCATAACCGAAACAAGTATTGTAAAAATAGTTAATAGATGTGTTCACAAATTAAAACTTACTTGATTGATTTGGTATTTAAGTCCATTTTATGCACAATAAGACTAATAAGAAATGGACCTACAGTTTAATGTGGGATCAGGGTATCGAACCCGAGGCCCCTTGATTACAATGCTAAAATGTACTTGTTCGGAACACTGATATTGTGTAAGATTGTGGTGGTGTATCAAAATATGTGAAGTTCCGATAATAATTTCCGTTCTCCATTTGCTGTCCACACTGAGAATATCAGAGAAAATTACAATGAACTGAAGAAACAATGTCCAAGTGAAGTGTATATATATATTAAACCAATGGTTCATAAAGAAGGACATAAATAGCAATTAACCAGAGGAAAGTTTTCTGCAAGGACAATGTCCCACATTCTTATAGGGTCAAAACAGCTGCAGTCATTGTTAGTATTTTTACAAAGTGTTTTTGAAGCCTGCATGTGAGACCTGTTAAAGTTACAGCGGGTTTTTATTAGCAGTCTGCATACCAGACATGCGACGCACAAGAGTTCCTTATGACATCCTTATTTAGAGTCTGTATGCGTGTCTCCACAGCGGTCGATTGCATGTGAAGGTTATGCAACAGAGAGACTGCTCGGGGATGAACCTAAAGTCGATAGCGAATCCAAAGAGGTTGTTTATGTTACATGTGGTTCTATAGTTTTTCCACAGTGATGACACCAGTCAGATTTCATGTTTGATGTAAAGTTTACGCACAGAGAGACTGATCGGGATATATAAATGGATGGATGTATGTGTGTTTGTTCAACAATAACTCTCGAACGCCTGGAGCGATTTCAACCAAACTTGGTAGACGTATCACTTGCAATCTTGAAAGAAATACTGTGTGGGTAAGACACCCCGGCAGGCACCCCTAGGGCTGGTGGTGGGAAGGGAACATAAAATAGCATTCTGTTGCGTGGCATTTTTGTGTCACATCCTGTAAGTTATTCTTCCTTCAACACAGCACGGCGAAGTTTGTTGCCTACACAGAAGGTGGGATATTGCTATCCTCAAGCAATTTCAACACATATCACTTACAATCTGGATAGAAATACTGTGAGGGTAAGGCACCTCTGGCACCTCTAGCGGCGAGGGTGGGAAGGGGGGTGACATGTAAAAATAATCGAAAACGACCGATATTAGTGTGGAATCCATAGTTTTTGGGACCACTAAGATGAATGGTGACACTCTCAATGCCGTTCAACTCCAAGTTAATTTTACACTATAGTTACAATTCATTATTTTCCTGTCTAATAGAAGGTTGGAAGGAATAAATACCCGGGCAACGCCGGAAAATCCGCTAGTTGCTTATAAAGAAGAAAGTATCGTACATCAGGAAATGCGCATTCGTGTGTTCAGTTTCGGACATTTTTTCCCATCTGCATACTGCAACACTAGCGCATAGATTTGCAATTCTTTTCAATGGTTAAATTCACCTCGTACCGTCGTTTCCCCTTTCTGCTCTGTAGGCGCTAGAGAGCACGTCTTACAAGTCTTTCGAAGGTATGGCAATTTTTGTTCATTTCAGTTCGCTCGAACCAATATTGCGAATTAGTATTTACCTCCTGCATTGTGCGATTTTAGTTTTAGAGTGTTGAGGGGCTTTGCGTTTTAATGTTTCTCTGGTTGATTGATTGGTTGCTTTGGTTTATTTCATTTGGCTTTTGTGCCGCTGTTTGGCTAATCGTCAAGATAAGAATGAGTGATAATATGATGAAATAGATGAAGAGGCGCTAACTTCTCAGCCACGGAGGTACTCTTATTATCATTGGACCAAGGTAGAAACTGCCACTTGCATTCTAGTTCAACACAGAATTACATATCAATTTCATTTCGACTCGAACTGGCAATGTCACGACCTCTGCTTAAAGTCCGGGTGACTGTCCCCTGCTACCAAAGACGTATTTAGGAGGAGAGGGCCCATGGAGTCGGGAATCCCCCCCCCCCGAGAAAAACTTACGAAGAACAAGAATTAAATAACAAAAATCTACCTATCTCACATTTGTTGTACAATCAATGGTTATTTATTTCTTGTAAACTTATTGGAAAGCAAGGATTATAAGGCTTTGAAGAACACTACCAAAGAAGATGTATGAACAATACTAATTATGATAATATGCATAAAATATTAATCAGGAACTTTATTTTTCATCAACTGTATCCATGGGCGTATATATATATAGCTCACGTAAGTGGGGGGATCAACTTTTGGTTCAATTATGGTTCCTATATTTCATAAGTGAAAATCCGGGACACTACTGACCGGTAGCTTGTTAGGGAACGTAGCGGGAGGGGCTGGACCCGATAAAGTTGTATGTATGTACAACATAATTGTCATTTACATCACACATTGTGTGAGAACTTTATTTGAAAACTGCGGACTGAACAGATAAGCAACCAAGCACTGACTCTTTATAGTAAGCAGGTTACTTACAATGGAAGAGAATCGTAACTGAAATTCAGCACTGCTAGCAGACGGCGGCGCCATCGTGAAGTGAAAGATGTTTGCAGTACCGTCTGCATCTCGCCAACTCTTGTACTATGGAGAGGGAGTGGTTCAATGTAGAGTTAGATTGTTTTGTAAAATGAGCATTTTAAAATTACGTCCACGCATTTAAATACAAACAAAGTTCAGGAAAGTATAGTCTTAATCATGTTTTCTTTCCCACCTGATTCCAGAACTTTGTGCATCCCGAAGAAACTATTCGGAACACCGGGACAAATTATCCCATTCCGGGATTAGCCCTGAATCCGGGACATATAGCGTCCCTAGGTATGATCTGGCTATCAAAATCCACTCTGCCACCACATGAAAGGTCGCACATTTATTAAATTAAGTCTATATACGAACTTCTAATGTTTCCCACATAAAATGAGCAGAAAATGCTTTTGAAAAAGCTAGTCCCAGTCTATCTTTAAAAAAAGAATTACAATGTTAGAATTAGTATTTTCCTCCTTGCTAGAAAATTGAAAATAACATCATCGGTGTTATTTTAATATTCGTATATATGTACACTTAACAGTGCAGGGTCCATTAGTCGAGGATCTCCCGTTGAATCGAGGACATTATTTCAATCTTCTTTAGTTAAACACATCCTCTCGGGTGTTGAAGATGAAACTGGCAGTATAGCCAAGATCACCAACAATTTGTGCATATTTAAATACAAGAACTTGTAACAATTTTCTACTGCCTACAATGCAGACAACGGAAATGTATTTTCGATTACTGTTTGCCACATTTTTCATTCAGATTTGAGAATGTAAAAAAATATGAACCAGGCTATCCAACATTTTGACACACTGTTCCAATTAATGAGGAATAGGCATTTCAAATTGGAATAAGTTGTTGCGATTTTTCAATGTGTTGACTGTGTTCAGAGAAAAGTTGTTTGATCTCTGTCTGGATATTCTTGATATCTTCTGATTTCAATATGCGATTCACAGCTCTCTTAATATTTTTAAGTTCCTGTGATGTAGTATTTTGCAAAGATTCAAGTGCCAATTTCACATTATTTAATTCAGAAGCATCAGCCACATTTTGCATAGCATTTTGGAGCAGGGCTATATCTGCCTGAGTGGGTGTTGATTGTTGTAAAATTTCAAGTTTTGTTTGGATATCATCGATCAAGTGATGAAAATGAGATAGCTCAGATTCAGTGTTGAGGTTTTCAAGCTTTGTGATCTGTTGCTGGACACTGACAAGTGTGTCTACAATACCAGGCAGGCGGGATTCTAGAGATTCTTGTACATTTGTCAAATCACTTTGCACTGCTGCTATTGTACAATCAAGATGGGTTATGGTACTTTGAATTTTTCCAAAATCTTCATATGTTACAAGTTGCAGCTTGATGTTTGCAACACTCCGAGTTATTGCACTCAAAGCATCAGAAGATGGCAAGTTGTTCATAAAATTTTCAAGTGTCTCAATTTTTTCTTTAACCTCGGCTATGGCATTGTTCAAGGGGTCCAGATTAGGTATCTGGAGTGTTTGAATCTGTTCCTTTAGAGTGGAAATCACTAGATCAAAATCTTCTTGTGATTTTATGCTTTTAACAATTGTTTGGAGCTGTGTCTGGACATTATTTATCTGCTCTTCCAATTGCTGTTTCAATTGCTCAGAGTTGGTGGCCTGGGTCTTAAATTTGGCTTGAAGAGCTGCCACAGCTTCTTCTAAACTTTGAAAATTATCCAATGTGGCCAAATCAGTATATTTCTGAAGCAATAATTTGAGTTCTGAGTTAATTTTAAGAAGAGGGTCCATGCATTGTGATTGTAAATTTGTAATTTCTAGTTGAAGACTGGCATTGAGTGTGGTTTGTAAAGCTTGTAAATCACTTCTTAATTTCTTGACTCTGACATCAAGCATCAGAATCTCATCACTGTGATCTTCATGTCTTGTATGGCCAAATATATCATTAGGCATTTTTGTTTTAGTGGTTATTTATTATTGAATATCTAATTCTTAATTCTATAAAAAAAGGTATAAGCTTGTCATAGGATCCAGGGACCTCAATATATAAGCAGTCACCAGCAGAAACAGTATAAACAGTGCCAGAAATCATGTTTGAGTGCTTAATTCTATAAATATTTCTCCCTACTGAAATCTTGACATTACCCTCAGGGGTTGTAATAAATTGCAATTGACCACCTACAGGTAATTGGTAATGATTTAAATTATTGTTAAATATGTACAATGTTTTACCTGTTTCATCATCAACATCTGTAAGTATGCTGTTCAGATGAATAATTAACAAAGCACTCAGTTTAGATATTATATCAGAAGAGGGTTGTGGTGTTGGCAGCTCCATAATAGCATGTTTTTTGAACCCAAATAAGTTCATAGGCATGTTTATTTATTTCAAATCATGCACTGTAATTGGGCATTGATTACCACTTTTCAAATCACAATGACCCCATGGTAAAGTATGTATGCCACATGACAAAATGCATCTCTTATCATCATGTGGGTCCAGAGCCACTTTTCTTACAATATTGCTAGTCAACAAGTGATCCACACTCTGAATTCTGGATTCTGATGTTCTGATTGTGCTACATAACTTGAGGCAATTTTTGTAATCTTCAAATTCAAGCTCATTGTCTACAGTCACTTTGCCAATGCCCTTGGCCTTTTTGGCAACAGCGCCACTACATGTTTCAAAACTGTACATCTTGGCCCTTAACCCAGCAAATGCCACAATAACATCACCAAGTGTCTCATCTTTTAACTTGCCAGGCATCTTTTTGTTGTGGAGTTTAATTTTTGAATGTTCAGTGGTTTCAAAATATTTAAACAATTCAGGCTGTGCTATATCTTGATAAACATCTTCTGTTTGAATATCAAGAACAAAACTATCTGTGTCCATGTACATCAGTTTTACACGATCCCTATAAAAAGGCTTCAACACATCATAATACAATTTTAACATGTGTAATTTGGCCAATTCCAATATCACAGCCCCTACATAAATAGGCTTATCACACTTAATCTTTGTTTTTTCATTTTGAAAAGTGCCATATTTTCATCATAAATTCTTCTGTAATTGAAGTTGGGCTTTGCAATCAATTTTTTGCTCCGGCTGGGGTCAGTAATTATTTTAACATCAATATGTTTTCTGACATTTTCAATTGTTTTGCCATACACTGAATTGACCATCAATTTAAACAAGGTTTTATCAAATTGGATCATTGCAGATGTTCGAAGCTCTGTGTTTGTATCAATATATGGTTTCAACCATCTTGAGTGCCTGAACCTCAAAACTTTTCCAACTTTGGTCACTTGAACACCATGATTCATCAGGAACTGGAGGTTTTTGTAATATATGACATAATCCTGTTTCGGCTCTAGAGTCATCATCAATTTCTTGTGTTTAGAGCCAGGTGAACACTTAACCTCGGGAATTGGGGGCAGATCAGAAAATGTGTTGTGTAAATCATCAGGAATTGTCAGATCAACCTCTAAGAACAGGCCATAGTTACTGTCATCAAAATCCTGAAGATCTTCAATATTAAAATCTTCAACCCACTCAAGCCCTGCATATGGCAGTTTATCCATCATAGCATAACCATAGAGGCTGTTGGCATCTACATACAGTATATAATTTGATGGCAGTGCTGGATCATAATCAGGAATATATTTGTTATTTGCTCTGGCATATCTCTGAGAACATTGCACCATGCCTCCTCTTATACATTGTTCCATAAACAGATACATGTCCTGATCCTGGATCAGATCCAATTGCATTTTAGTGTTTAAAAACATAACAGACCATGCTAGGCCCGGAGCACTGTAAAACTACATTGGATCCAGCTTATAATTTTGCATGGAAGATTTTCTAAATGCCTGAAGTATATCAGCTAAGAGGGTCACATCAAGTTTTAAATATGCCCTGTGATAATCACCAAATGTCTGGCATTTTAAATTGTTCCACATCAACTGGGCATGGTGATAATCTTCATCAGTGATTCCAGATCCTCTGATTTTGCTGTAAAACTCTTGTTGTGGTGGCAGAGAACACTCATCAAATTTAGAAAAATCTGTAACATAATCATATGGATATACACCCTTCCGCCTAATTAATTTCAGGTCCTGATTTGGAAACGAAGCACATGTGATTTTGAATTGATCATCAGATAATTGAGTGGCCAGTGTAGCCAGGCTAGCCGATAAAATTCTGTAGGAATCAAGAAATCTTAAGTGAATAGGAACACCATTAACTTTAATTATTTTGCTAATGGCAATATATTTTTCATTATTTTCAGCTAAAATATTTAAATTCTGCTTGTCAAACCCCTCGTACCTGATCAGATGATGAAAATCATAATTGGATGCACCATGGCAAAATATGGGGACAAATTTTGGTCTCTGGATCTTAATATTACAGCTCTTACACAGGGCCATTAAGAATTTACCATCTGTATGAGAATGGCGATGAACCTTGATATTTGTATCTGAAAATTCAGAATCACATACCGGGCATTTTTCTGCATTGTTGAAATCTTCAATCTGTTTCTCTGTTAAAGGCAACATGGGTTTTGATTTTAATAAGACATTAGATGCTATGTTATGGCACTCATTTTCTATTCTTTGTGCAAATTCTTTGATGGCATCTGCTCCCATGTATATATATCTTCTTTACTAACAACCCCATCCTGTACAACCACATAATAAAAACTAGAAGGTTCATGTAACTGGTATGATGTAATTGAAGGTTCATCAGGATCTGGGCTACAGAATGCAAGGGGTTTGAGATTTGATTCAAAATCACAGACTATATATGCTGAGTGTTCCAACAAGGCTTCAAATTTTTTGAATTTGGCATTTTCACTTGGATTAGGCATCACCATATGAACAGGTTTATGGTTGCCACAGTATTTCAGATGCTCAATTAACTTGTTTTCAGCAATTTCTGCATTCACTTCCCGAACCCCATTTATTATTTTTTTACCATCAAATACAGACAAACATCTTCTGCACAACTTGAATATTTTATGAGTTTTGTCTAGTTGTGTTCTGACTAAAGCTTCAAGATTATGTATCAGAGTGTAATGATATGTGCCATCCTTTTCAATTAAGAGCAGATCAATCGGAACAGCAGAATCATCATCAAGTGTACTGATTCTGAGAGGATCTATCAAGCAATTGCCATGGCCAGTAGAACAAATAAATACATTAGTAGATAATTGTTGACCATTAATATCCCTGGCCTTTTTTTCAAATTTATCAATATTCTGAACAGACATTGGATATTTTAAGCCCTCCATTGCTTCGTCAAAATCATTTTCATGTTGTTTATAATAACTTATTCTCTGAGGATTCCTTAAAACTGGATACAAAGCAGCTAAAATACACCACAAAAAGCATTTCTCATCATTATTTTTTATATTAACCACGGCTGTTTTGTTTTTGATATTGGCAGGTAATGGCAGATATGTAGATCCTTGTAATGGACTGAATTCAGAAATATTAACATAGAACTTGTGTGAAGTTCCGCACAGGCTCCATCCTGATTCTTTTGCAGCAAATTCAGAGTGTTTAATATTCAATTGATCTATCAAACTGCTTATTATTTTGTCTGAATTTGCATTTGAATATACCGGTACAGTTTCTGTTATGTGGGGCTGTGTAAATTTTGTGCCATTTGGCTTCTTATATTGTGTAAACAATTTGAGGGACAGCTTATAAGAGCCATTTTGTGCATTTAGAATTGCCTGCACATCTGGATTTATACTGTTCAAAAAATTCTTAATGTCACATCTTGGCTCTGATACAAAACGGTGATCCCTTAATTGGCCGTTAAAACTGCTATGGATGGGTTCATAGCGTGGCTGCTTTGCTGGTCCAGCATTAACAGGTGTTTCATGCTTCCTTTTCAGACCAGATGTAGATGGTTGTGGGGGCAATGTTGATGACTGTGCAGAACAAGTACCTTTATGTTTATATGTGAAATATTCCAGATTATATTTTCTATGGCATTTAGGGCAAATTTTTGTGGGAGTTCTGCATTTGTCTGGATTACAATTCCTTTGATGCCTGGCCCAATTGGGGCTGGTTATATTCTTATTGCATTGATTACAATATTTTTGATTTGGCATTTTTGTTGTTGTTTATTATATAAGATTTCCTGGGGTCCAAATCAAAATTCTATGCTTAATAAAAAATATCAGTTGGGTTCAGCAGTGTGTTTTGTATACCTAGTGTGTGTGTGTATGTGTGTATGTGTGTTAATATTTTTGGCTTTGGTATTTATATAAAATTTCTTGGGGTTCAAATCAAAACTCTATACTTAATAAACCTATGACAGGTTGTAAAGCTGATAGCTTACATGCACAAAGATAGAATAAGTATTGATCCACTGAAGCACTGACCTTTCTCAATTGCATGTCTGCACAGGCATGTCGTGATGTGCATGGAAAGGCATTGACCTAATACCATGTGTCATGTATTGATCTTGTAAAACAAACTAGGGCAAATATAAACCTGACTCTAAATATGAGTGGATTACAACAAACAAGCAAAATATGTCAAATATCAGACCTGTATGAGGAGCAATGCAACAACACGTCTGTACTCCTCAGCCACTCTCACAATACTAACTGATGTGTAATGCAAAAGCTCTTGCATCATAATTTGTTGCATCATGCAAAAAGCTCTTGCATCATAATTTGTTGCATCATGCAAGAAGCTCTTGCATCATAATTTGTTGCATCATGCAAAAAGCTCTTGCATCATAATTTGTTGCATAACATGATACAATGGCATAGTTTTAAGTGTATCCAAAAAAAATATCAAGAGGGGCATATTTTTAACAAGCTTATGGACAACAATCTGGCAAATATGGCTTTTGTAAGAGTAGACAAATCAATCTGAGGGGGCTCATCATTTCACAGGAAATTCCTGAGGGCATTTTTACAAAAATCTTGGATTAGACAGGGTTCCACACTTGAGCAAAAAGCTCATATGGACATGTTGATCAAGTTTTAAGTGTAGCCAAATCTGCATGAGGGGGGTTCATCATTTCTCGTGCTGGTTGTATATACTTTTATACTACTCACATAACTGAATTCTTGCATCAAACTTCGGATATATAACGCTCCTTTGTTCAATCTGCGTAGATCTGGCGGATTTTGGGGTGGAAATTCATCCGTCCATAACTGTATCTATAATGATGTAATGGAATCTTCAATGCCATAGAGCGTATAGGATCTTGCCAGGAATAGGGATTTGCATTTGATCTCAATATCTGTGAGCTCCAATCCTCCTTTTAGTTTCATTTGCCATAGATTTGATAGTGGTATTCGAAAAAAATGTCCATACCACATAAACCAACCAATTGCTGAATTCATTATTCTGAGGTATTTTTGATTGATTGGGATCACTTGGGCCGTATAGTTTAATTTACTAAACATATATGTTTGCAAGAACCACACCCGTTGTACCATGTTCAACTGTTTCCTGCGCATTTGATAACATTGTATGCGAATGTCTCTCGCTATCTTTTGCCAATTGGATACTTGTGAAAAATTATTTCTAATATTTTAATTTCCTGTACATATGGTATCCCTATATCTGGATATTTTTGGGCCCATGTGCCAAAGGATAGCGCCTTTAATTTTTCCATATTTATTTTGGCCCCACCAGCACGGCAGTATATATGTAACGCTGTCATCATTTTTTGCATTTGCTCGTTTGTGGTGATACAAGCAGATAGATCATCTGCGAAAGCAAACACTTGGTTTTCTTTAAAGGCGTGTATCGCGTCGGGAGTAGTTTTCCTGGTATATTGCAGCAAAGGATCCAGGGTTAAAGCAAACAAGAGCATACTTAGTGGACATCCTTGCCGAATTGATCTTGTTATATTTATTGGGGACGACAGGAATCCATTGACCATTATCCGAGATGTTGCCTGTTGATAGAACCCTTTCAAAATATGAATAAATTTATCACTGAATTCGTAAGCCTTTAGCACCTCAAACAGGTAGTCATGTGACACTAAATCAAATGTTTTTTTGAAATCAAAAGCAAGCACACATGCATTAAGTTTCTGCACCATATAATAGGATATATCAGATCGAGAATCCCTCCAACTGCACTGAATATGTTATGCCTTTTCCCAATGCATGTTTGTTTCTCGCAAGTATCCGTGGTAAAATTAACTTTAACCTATTTGCTAAGATCTTTGCCATTAATTTATAGTCACAATTTAGTAATGTTATTGGTCTGAAGTCGTCTACTTGTTTTGCGTGTGATTTTTTCGGTATCAATATGATGATGCCTTCATTTTGTAAAACTTTTCCATTTTTAAAGGCATCTTGTATGATTTTGATTAGTTCATATTTTATAATCTCAAAAAACTGCAAATAAAACTTGTAACCAATACGATCTTTTCCTGGTGCTCCTTTAAGGTTGCATGTTCGTAACGCTTCATATACTTCTTCTATTGTTACTTCAGTATCTAAAAGTTGTCTATCCTCTTCTTGCAAATCATTGTTTAGCGATTTCAGTATTGTCTCTCTTGCTTCTGATTCCCCCTCCCCGGTCTGATAAAGCTCCCATAATAGTCATAAAATGTCCGCATGATTCCTGGCTGACTCACATGCGATTCTCCACCTGAATCCACAAGATTGTTGATCATGAGTGTTTTTTGTTGTTTTTGCATCTGTACATAGTGATACATCGAAGTTCTTTCATCTTGAATTAAATTCTTGGAATTGGTTCTTATTGTTATGCCTTCCATTTGTTGCCTCTGGAGTGTTAAGATTTTGGCTTTATACTGCTGTATGGCTTGGTAATTTTTGGTGACATCTCTCCCTTGACATGCTTTGTGTAAACACTGGTAATAAAAGTTGATCAATCCGTTTCTGCGTTTTGCATTTTCTTTTCCATACCAGCAGAAAAAAAAATTTTGGTTTTAC
Organism: Lepisma saccharinum; assembly: GCF_977018435.1. Lineage (NCBI taxonomy): Eukaryota > Metazoa > Arthropoda > Insecta > Zygentoma > Lepismatidae > Lepisma > Lepisma saccharinum. The sequence goes on along the minus strand of NC_139235.1, from coordinate 54,014,099 downwards.
ATATCGAACCCACCAGTCATTAGGATTACTGTAATACTTTTTTTGTTTACACCATTCGACCCATTTTTGTGCAAATATTTCATTGATATGTGGAAGCTCTAATAACTGTATATTTAGCTTCCAATATGAAGGTACCCCTGACTAGTTTTGTTTCTTCCAGGTTTATTGCCATTTTTACTGCCATATAATCAGTAAAGGGCGCTGGCAATGCTTCTATGGATGTTATATTTTTTATTTGATCTGTATTTGTATATAACCTATCGATTCTCGATCCAGATTTATTATTAAAATATGTAAATATTATATCCTGACTCTTCTGTAACCAAATATCTTTCAAATGCAATTCTTCCATGAATGTTGCAAGGGCTGGACTCTTTTGATAAGCTCCTAAACAATCGCTGGGATTTAATACCTGATTAAAATCACCCCCAAGTAGTATTTTAGATTCATTTAACGGTAGCAAATATAAAATGTCCTGATTAAAAAATTGTTCACGTGACTGTCTATTTTGATTGCCTGATGGGGCATAAATATTCACAAAAGTATAGTTGGTACTTTGAAAGCTAATGCCTCTCCCATCTACTAACTTTTTTACATTATTAATGGTTAGGCCGTTTCTAACAAGTGTTGCTGTCCCACGGCCATTGATACCAATATTAACTATGGCTTCGTAACCATATATTGAGGGAAAGTCACACATACAAACTTCCTACAAAAACAATACGTCTATGGAGTGTACCCGTACAAATTCTTCTAACATTTTACATTTTACAGGCGAAAAGATTCCATTAATATGAATAGTACATATTCTAGTGGTATATACCATTAACAAATGAATAATGTAGCACACAGTTAATAGTACTTTCCGATCGTCCCTCATAACTCTGAAAAAAAATACAAATAACAAATGAAATATCAAATTAAATTTCCCTTTTTAGGGCTTACTTCTTCTGTTCATTACTCTATTCATACCTCCTACCTCTCTCACTGATCTCCTCTTCGCTACTGTGTTCTCGCTACCTTTCGAAGTATTCTTCGTCCATTTTTTTGCACCCATCTGCTGATATTTTTTCCACTTTGACACTGAAGTGGCACTTTCGTCACTTTCTTCTTCTGTATTAAATTCACTTTCCAGCTCCCAGTATTTCGAAGGTCCATTGTTCTCCTCTTTTGGGACGTTGTCCTTTGCCGCTGGGATGGGAGGAAGATGAAACTGAGTTCCCTTCGTCCTGCATCTGGGCATCCTGCATTTCTTCACTTCCTTTTTCATCTTGTTTGTCTAGGTGGGAAGTTCCCGATTGTTTTGTGTCCATCGATAAGATTTTCTGGTTGTGTTCTTCCTTTGTAGTCGCCATATTTACCGGTGGTAATATTTCCACCGAGCGGATGTCACTAGACACATTCTTTATCCCCTTGTCTTTCTTTTGTTCTTTTATCATCTTTTGTAGACCTTCCAACTTGTTTTGATTATTATCCGGTTGGAACTGATTGTTCACGTTCGAGGAACTCCCCTCTTCCACTATTATATCGTATCAATCCCTAAGATTATATGTTTATTTTATAAAGCCTCTCTGAATGCTTCACGTTGACCAAGGCATTCACTTGTTTTTCTCAGTTGTCTCAGCCTCTGAGGCATGTAAACAATGCACAGTGTTGTGCTATGCAAACCTCCTGAGCTATTTAGGAAACAGGTAGTTTCTTCTGCCTATGGAGTCAGCGGTTTGCATAGTGGCAATTAAAAACACGATTCGGCATGGAGGAAGAGCTAGCTCCATGGCCTAGGGATATAGAGAGGAGACAAGCTGAGAGGGGACTGACTTGGGATTGGAATTGAGAAGGGAGAAGAGGTTAGGAGAGTAGAAGGGCAGAAGTGAGACGACGGTCTGGTCAACCAATACAGAAGCCAACACAGGACTTCGTATATTTTATTCATCATAATTCATCAGATAGACAGGTAACTATCCTAACACCCAGCCATGATTCAGGTTCAAAGGTTCAGAAAACCCAACGAGTGACCATTGTCTTTTCTAGCAGTTTAGTTTATCTTATTTGTACCTTTCGTATTGCCAAGCGTTAACTCCCAGAGGATGAATGATGAATAGCTTACATCACCCAGCAATTAATTGCAAAGTGACTGGTTCTGATCACATCATTCAGTAGAATGGTACGTGATGGAGATGCTTAGGGCTTTCATCCATTTTTTCGGAAATGAGATGGAAAATTGTTAACCAGTTTTAAATTTAACCCCACCCCAAAATTTTGCTAACTTGTTTAGTTTTTTAGTATGTCCTTGCCATATCTTATTTTGAAAAAACATAGGGCTTAAAGTTTTTTTAACATTAATGGGGGGAATAATATTTGATGCCATGATAGATGTTTTGTCTAACATGAGGATGGATCCAGAAATTTATCGACCTCAAGTCTGGGTCGGTAATCAGCGAAATGTAAAAATGCGGAGGAAACTGCGCCCTAGCTCCGTCGCGGTTACCCGCGTCGGGCTGGCGCTTTGGTATCAGGAGCGTCCGGCATTCCGCGTGGCGGAAGGTTCGATGTCGGATATTAGGGAGGCCCATTTCATCAAAAATTTGTTCGGCCCAGGGACGTCCGTGGACGATTCCCCATTAATCCGCTCCTGGTAGCTCTGTGGTTCGTTCGCGAATTTGGTACCTTGGCTACGACAGAATTCCCACCTGGAAAATTTTTACCATTCCCAGAATTTTAAATAAGGTTGAAGAATAAGGCATTTAGATTCGATGGTTTCTTGCATTGACAGTGATTTTAGACCGTAAAAGGTAGGAAAATTTTTTACATGATCGTGGATACGAAAATTATCACAACGTTGGTTATGAGGATTAAAATAATGCAGTAAGCTACAGTAAACAGTAAACGATTTTTTACCATTAATATTTTAATGAATTAAAAACGTGGATTAAAAGTGGATTTTAAAGTTATTTATGAATGAGGAAAATAAATTAAAGTTTATTGACTCTGACTCAGTGGCACTATGATGCATTTTAACGAGTCATAGCAGAGAGTATGCTTTTCTGAGTCAATATTTTGTTTTTGTTATTATTATTAATTGAAATTCCTTAAAAGTTTAATTTAAATTTTATTTAAAACTGACCGTAACTTGTAAATGATTTAGAATGCTTGAACTATACCTGCTAAGATTTTTGCAACGAGGATATTACATTTTTATACTTATATAGTTTTGGGAACGGATAAGGCCCCGAGGACCACTCATTTATATTCTTAATGACTGAAGTCTCCTAGCACCTCATGAAAGGAGCTTAGATTAAGGAGATAGTCAAGTTTATACGAGATATTCACTTGCCTTATATTACCTTAACTTACGAATACATTGCCTCAAAATTTTCAATTCATGTTAATATGTAAAGAAACGAGACGCTAATTATATTCCTGGGCACGCTGTACATTTAATGTCCGCTATTAGTATATAGTTTGAGTGGCGTACCGTGATTTAGGGTATAAACCGCCCGATTAATTAAAAGTTCTAGTTGAGAAGTAATAGATGTATAAATAGGCTGCAGTGACGTGAGATGTCCGTACACAAGTAAGCAGTAGTGACGTGAAAGAGTCCGTACACATATATACATATACTTATGCTTTAAGCACAGTTAGGCTAAGCCAACTTAATTTGAATAACTAGAAGAGAATTATGTGAGCACTTTACACGGCGTGGACGTTTCTCACATATTAATGAGATTTTTGTAATTATATATTTATATTTTTTTTTCTCCGTCCGAAACAATGTTTTGTTTGACAGTTGAATATTTATCCTTGGCACGTTGTAGCTTCGAAGGTAAAAACTTTGAAGGTAGAATGTTTCAAATTTTAAAAATATAAATATTTCAATTTTACCCCAAGTTACGGCATTTATTAAAGTGAAACAGGTCTAATATTTTAAATCCACTCGCGTGACATAATATTCATTTATAATAAAAATGGCACTAATAATATTAAAGGTTAAATAAAAGCAGACTTATTATTTAATAATGTGCCTTAGGCACAAAAAGTTTTTTGCTGTATTAAAAATACTAGCTCAGCAAGTACATCACTAAAAATTTATAGTTACACTTCAGAAGAAGGTATAAATTTTATTAACAAAGTTTTATTTTAAGCGCCAGTTAATGAAAATATTTATTTTATATGAATATGTAGACGTCGACGTCAAGATTTATTGCACCCCAATAACAAGTATTTTCCTTCGGATATTGGATCTAGACCAAAATCCTGGAAATCCATTCTGCCATCGCAGAATGATAATGATTAAACCACAACGGTTTTAGTTTCAAGCTTTGCCACAATAATATGCTAAGCATATTTTAGAATGAGTTGAGAGAATTAAAGATTCTTCACGTTTTAGTGATGTTAGTATTTTAATGCATTTAAAGATCGCATAAATAATAATAATTATTTTATTTCAGGTAGTCAGGAGTAAATCAGTTTCAATTTTCCTTTACCTTGTACCTCAGTACGGTTTGATTGATTTTAAGTATTTAAAAATAAAGATAAACACCTGAAATTAAATAACATAAGTTTGCAGTAAAATTTAAAATAAGATAAGATAAACAGTGCTTAAAAAATTTAGAGAATAAATAAATTATATCAGATAAATGAATTAAACAGATAAATTGAGCCTAGAATCAGAAATAAATAAGTTGAGTTAAAATACCTACTAATTTAAACTAGGCATGCTTAAAGTACGTGTTAGCTTTGAAGAACTGTTTGTTTTGTTGCCTAAGCAACATGAAAATCATTGCGATTTTAGTTATGTTAAACGGATTTCTTCCATACGTAAAAGCTTCAAACTTTATTTATCTGTTGAAAAAGTCCTTTCACTATCCTTATATTATTATAACAAGTTTATTATTAACAACATTTATTATTAGTATTTTATAATTTTCGTAATTTGTTACTGTAAATGTCAACGCAAGAAATATATTACTTATGACCATGAGTGTACCAACGAATTAGCGTTGAGGGAACTTAAAAATGATACACCGTCCGTGGACCAGTTTTACGATGACGTTGCATCAATTGTTGAAGTGGTACCGTTAAAAACAATTCACCCGCCAATACCCCCACCCTTTACTCAGTCCGTTATTATTCAGCAAAGTGTACAAGAAGAAGTTCAAGATTCATCCCGAAATAGATTAGCTACTAAAGACGACGTTTTAGATTTGCCTAAGAATATTGTATCTGTTAAAGATAGAGTTCAGAAGTTTGCCGTAAGCAAGGGTCCAAGTTTTGTTCAAAACAGCCGCAAAATTGAAAGTGAATTGATTAGTTCGCCCTGTGTCCAGCCAATTGTAAAAGTTAAAGATTTTTTTGTAAATCAGTCAACAGCAAAAGTCGAGAAAGTTCCAAGTTTCACTCAAAAAGCAGTAAGTAAGCCAAATTCTCAGGTTCCAAACCTGTTGTATCTTTTGCTGATCATATTTTTTACGACTATACGTTTGCCTAGAATTTCTATTATATTTATTACGTATTAAATTTTAAGTTATAATCCATTATCGAGGTCTGATTGTGCTTTATGTAAGGTTTATTAGTCTTTTATTTTGCTAGCACCTTCCCAAGTCTTTGTTAATATGCGATCACGGAAGTGTTCGAGTTTTGCAGCCACGCTGACAGAGCGCGACATTTTTTTCCCCTTCATCCCGCCTACGACGTCATTTCAAAAACTCCTTGACTTCGTTTTGACTCTCGCAGCTTTTACTAAACCTTGTTTGTAATAATTTAAAGTTTTGTCAACATTAACGCGTCACGCAGCAAGTCAGCGAATCATAGCGCTCCATTTTCTTTCTCCGGCCGTTGTAATTTTACCGTCCTAGCAGGAGAATCCTTTTGCCCGTTGCTCGAAGCAACGATCCCCCCCCCTTCCGCTATTACGACGGAACCCGAACTGTACCCGAAGTCGCCCGAACACGGCAAAAAACGAGTCTGCAAGCCTTCTCGCTGTCGCTGTAGAGAACTCAGCTCAGTTCATCCAAGCGAACACGAAAATGCTACTTTGCAAGAACTTTGAATATCTCGTGTCAGCGCATTCCTTTTTCCGTGTTGAAGCATTCCAGAGCACGCTAGAAGCACGAAAAGAATTAGCATGGAAACGACAAAGAAAACTTTACACTCTGCATATTTTTCCGAACCAGTGGCGTTCGCTCATTAAATTTTCATGGGTCCAGTTTAGTTACGGATATAGCCATCAGAATTTGATTTTCACGATAGATTTTCATATCAACAATGTTAGGGATATTTTATTTTACATATATCAAATTTTGCCATAAAACGTCGCATTTATGCAGTTAAGATTAATCACGACCAATAATTTTAACAAAGTAACAACAAGACGAGATTTTTCTTTTTTGAGTTGTTCTCGAAAAATTTTCCCGTTTACCTTGAATATATTTATTTTAAGTAAATTTTTTTGAGGAAATCGATTTGTATTTGATTAGAATCAGGATAAAGCCACACGAAATTTAGATAGAAATCTGGGAAATTTTACAAAAGGGCAATTTTAGCATTTTATGCACATAGATTAATCAAAATTTTCAGCAACATGCCCGGGCTAAGCCTCGGTGATTAGCACAGGCATGTGCAGCAAAAGTCGCCACGGCACCGTTAGCCTTTCCAAATTTAAACAGTGTGGTTTACCACAAATGTTATAATTTGAGAATTAAATATTATTATTATTATTAATATTTATTATTAGGAAATTTAGTTCACTTATCCAATTTGCACCTTATTCGACGATGCAGCAATAAATTCATTACTTCTTACTGATTAACTTCGTGTTAATTTTAGTACAGTAGGTAATAACTAGTAATTTGTATTTATATTTTAATATATTGCATAACCTTTCTCGACCTATTTTGTTTGGACAAACCTAAGGGATTGGCACACCATTCTTATATGAGTCAAGTATATTTTTTCCGCGGCGGGTCTGTCTATAAGACCAAGTGACTTGAAGTATACGGCGGACTCGAGAAGTTTTGAGTGGTTAAATTTCTTTTGTTTAAAGAAAATTTGGAATTGAGAAAGTTTATTATCCTTATTGTGTTTAAAATTTGAATTTCACTCCTTTAATTCCCTGATGCTATATTTGTTACCACTTGGAGTTTCAACGAAAGTCAGAAGTAGCATTTAGTGAATTTTTTGTTTTACATTGCATAATAATGAACTACGGTTAAAGTTGCACCGGCCTATCATTTATTAGGAGGCCATTCGAGGCTTGCCAAAGCAACCTCTTAGGACACTAATAGCTTGCTTTGCGCAACTCGAATTTTATATATATATATTTTTTAAGGGTTCACAACATAATATTATTTTAAAATTTAAACAGAATTCAGAACATGCTTGCAAGACTTACTTTTGTTTAATAATTTTAAATTTTGTAATTTTGAAGTGAAGTCTATTACTGACAACAAATTATTTCAGATTATCAGAACACGTAATGGTATTTTAATATCAGGCTCAGGTCAATTTATTGTCATTCAGAATTTGAATAATAATTTGAACACCCACAGATCTATTCAGATTAACGAGGAGCAATCTATATTTTTTAATTATCAGGATTTTTCTCAGATTATTGTGGATCAACAAATTTTACATACCAGAATTTTAGCTTTTGAACAGGTAAAATTGAAGGAAGTTGAATTACCACTTGATATTCCCAAGAATTTATCTGATTTTACTATTCCCCAATGGACTCCGCTTGAACTTGCCTTAAAGCAACTTAATCAATCTATTAGTAAGGGCATTTCATTTCATGAATTAGTTTTAAACCCTTTGCCCATGTCTATATTAGTTTTTATTATTTGGAATTTATTGCTAACTGCAGCACTCGTTCATTATTTTTATAAGCACCGTCAACTTGCAAGACAGGTACATTCAGAGCAGCAAAGCAATAATTTATAATTTAAGGCTACACGTCAATCATGGACATTAATATTTTAATTGCGGTTGTATATTATTTTTAAATTTTCCTTATTTATTTTCAAAGAATTATGGCAGATATTTAATTCATTTATTTTAATCATATTTTAATCTTGATGAGGCAATTTAATTTAATTTAATTTTAAGAAAAGGCAATGGAATGAATTTGGTTTTGTGTGCATACCGTGAATTAAAATACACCTATCCTCAGCAGTTTCCTTTCATTATTATAATTTTCCTTTTATTTAACCTAACCTGTCTATACGAAACGACGTGGACGAGCAATGCCTACATCAATCACGGGCATTTTTATGAAGGACCTCCGCCGAAGCAGTCAACTACCATGCGGAGAGACTCGTCACCAACAACTTGAAGGAGGCATGCAGACATTTTTTAGTAATACTACAAGAGGACTACACTTTTACCGGGAAGACTGAATTCAACCATGAATTTCCCAGTTCGGTAATCACAGTTTATTGATTTATCAACCACACTTAGTGAAGGAACCAGATAAAATTTCCCTCCACACTGTTTGCAGTTGGGACAACATTTTCCCCCATCTCCCAAGCTCTACGGGTACACCTTTTACATTGCCCCAAACTAAGTTAAGAAGACAAGTAATACAAAAAAAGAAGAGAAGCAGAGAGAACAGATATCCTACAAGCAGCAGTTTTGGTTACAACAATAATTACAGAGTTGTTGTTCAAATTGTGCTTCAGTGTTTCCCCACACATGCAAGCTTATACCATGTGTATTTATGTGGATGTTTCCAATGCATCGGGGAAAATAATATTTTTCCATAGCCCTTCTTCACATGTTCAGTTTCGTACCATGCATGCTAGCCAGTTTTAACATGCATTATATTTTACATCATAATACAAGGAGGCGACAAGCACCAGTTGTGCCAATTAACCAGCACTAGCAACAACTAGTGTACATTTTTTTTTATAAGAAGAAATTTTTACAACGGATAGCCAAACGAACATGCAAGTAACAGCAAAGCATTCCTACAGCACTTTCGAACATTTCACGAAGTATGCTTTATTATGCCAATGTTTTATGCATATGTTCATTACAAGCAGTTATATATCAACAGTATTTACCAGGCTCTACTACAGTGTACATAATAACATAGTCAAGGAAATCGAATGTTATTTTGATTATCTGGGTTTCTTGCCTGCAACAGTTTTATTATTCAGTGTAAATAATTATGTGCATCGAATACTTCCTACTCATACATAGAAATAAGCGAAATAGCCAGTAACAGTTTATATATTTGAAGAGGCTTATTTGGCTTGCAACGAAGGGAAGATTTGATACAAACAGTGCATAACATCAACTTTCCTTTCGTTTGGTAATAAGTGAAGTGGCTATAAATTAAGAAAAACGTACTACATTTTGGTGTACCCAGGCTTTTTTACATGCAGAAACAGTGATATGTGTATTTGTGATAAGTTTACTGCGAACACTCGTATACCAAGATTCAATGCAACATACTACGTCTATTTTTTATATATGTTCTACATGCTTATTTACGATTTTACTTACATATGTGAGAATCCACGCTTTCGTGTACTTACTTATAATCTTTTTTTGTTTTCGAAACGTATTTGAAGGGTTCACATCGGGCTCAATTCCATAGAAACATTGTGAAAACACGTCGGCCATTTGCAGGTACGCTTTGTTTACATTTGCTGGAAGTCTTCTTCTTCTTCAAAATGTCCCTATCACCGTTAAATGAGGCGATCTTGGACAACGGTACTGAAGGAATGCATCGGAAAAAATCCGATAACATCCCGCGTTAAAATAAACGCTTCCTCCTATTTATAAGCATAAATAGGTCCTTCGTAAATAGGAACACAAAAGACAGCACAAAACTCTTCCTCCCATTCACTTAATAAGTAAATGGGTCCTTTGAGGTATGAATAGGACGAACACAACACAAACGTCCGCCTCACACCGAAGCACAAGGCGAACTCCTTGCTGGAAGTCAAGCTTTGCCATTGCACTGGCGATGGACAAAACACAAACGACCCAGCACTCGCGACCCGTAGGAATGAGCAATCCTACATCAAAAGGCTTACGTACGCACAATTGTGTTACGTCGCAAGTTATATCATACAATGACATAAACGTTTGTAAATACCAGTCATGTAATGATACATAATTTTTTTATATATATCATATCGACATATATACTCATTATTATGGATTGGAAGGTTTTGGGTAACGGAATAATTTTGGGGGGTTAGGAAAACAAGAGAAAGCTATGTTATGTAATTAATTTTGTTTTTGTTGTTTTTATATTTTGTATGTTTGTTTTTTCTAAGAAAATATATGGAATTGGCGAACCTGGCTCATGTCAAGCTTTGCGATTTGACTTTTTCAACATTTTCAACATGGAAAATTTTCTCCATGGCGGTAGAACGTATCAATCCCTAAGATTATATGTTTATTTTATAAAGCCTCTCTGAATGCTTCACGTTGAACAGGGAATTCACTTGTTTTTCTCAGTTGTCTCAGCCTCTGAGGCATGTAAACAATGCACAGGGTTGTGCTATGCAAACCTCCTGAGCTATTCAGGAAACAGGTAGTTTCTTCTGCCTATGGAGTCAGCGGTTTGCATAGTGGCAATTAAAAACACGATTCGGCATGGAGGAAGAGCTAGCTCCATGGCCTAGGGATATAGAGAGGAGACAAGCTGAGAGGGGACTGACTTGGGATTGGAATTGAGAAGGGAGAAGAGGTTAGGAGAGCAGAAGGGCAGAAGTGAGACGACGCTCTGGTCAACCAATACAGAAGCCAACACAGGACTTCGTATATTTTATTCATCATAATTCATCAGATAGACAGGTAACTATCCTAACACCCAGCCATGATTCAGGTTCAAAGGTTCAGAAAACCCAACGAGTGACCATTGTCTTTTCTAGCAGTTTAGTTCCTTAATCTTATTTGTACCTTTCGTATTGCCAAGCTTTAACTCGTCATGCCAATGACGAGTGCTCTCATCAGAGGATGAATGATGAATAGCTTACATCACCCAGCAATTAATTGCAAAGTGACTGGTTCTGATCCCATCATTCAGTAGAATGATACGATATCGCTATAATTTGTCTCTCGATTTTTATTCACACGAAGCGTTGTTATCTGACGACTATCACATTGCCAGCTATCGTGTTCTTCTTTTCCACACGCCCTGCACGTTCTCGGCTGTCCGTCGTATATCACATGGCACTGATGAGATTTTACTGTAATGAACGACGGAATCGGTTTTTTAGTTCCATTTTCACTATTCTCACCCCATTGTAAACTTGATATTTAAAGTTTTCTGACCACGTTTCTTTTTCTATACATTCCACCTTCCCAAATTCCGTCATTTTTTCTTTCACACAGTCATCATCTAATTCTAGTGGTAAGTTAAACACTCTTACCGCTTTTCTTTCCCTCCCCGCATCACTCAAAAGCACTTTTACAGTTTCACCATTATCATAACAAAAGTTTGTTTCCGGACCACATTTTTCCATTTTTCTAACATTCGCGTCATTATTGCTTCTCTGATACATTTTACGAAAACACATCGAAAATGCGTAGGTATTTGTATTCCCAAGATCTCATCTACGTGGAGTTGAAATTGTGCATGTATAAAGTCATAAATTTCTCGCGCCGACGGCCTCGGTGCCCCGAACGGAAAACATATCTGGGTGGTATTTTGTCTAATGATATTCATCATTTTTCTATTCTAAAGTACTTTTCCAATTCTACTTACTCGCCAGCCAACTGCACCAAACGCCACAAGCAACACACACACGGCACTCCCGCTCGTTGTTTCCTGAAGGCAAATTTTCACTGTCCTTCACGGAGCAACTAGTTTCCGCGTCCGCTCTCTCTGAAGGTTTCCACGGAACTCGACTGAGCCACCGCGGCCACTTAATTTAAATATTCAAATTATTATTATTTCTGAGACACTTTGTTCGGACCCTCCCCCCCCCCCCGAAATACGTATATTTCTAGATATGTGCCTGCCTGCCTGCTACCCCCTTCGTAGACAGATCTGTGTTCATTATCAGTCGTATTAGATGTAACTTTTCTATTGATCCTTGACTACAGTGCTATACAGGGTGAGGCAAAAGTCCGGTACCACTCTCTTAATTTGAAAACGACTTGACTGATATAGCCCTTTCTTTCTTGCTCTAGTTCGGATTTAATATATAACAATTTGTTTTAATTGGGATTAAAGATACCCTTTCGTTTAAGCGATGAAAGATAGTTATGAAGCTGCATACTGGACCCCCATTGGTACGTGGTACACATTAAATGAAGTATTTTAATTACTAGAATATAAACTGTATTGAATAGGAATGGATGACAGTTTATTTAACAAAATTTAAATTTGGTATTAGAACAAAATATTATATATATATATATATATATATATATATATATATATATATATATATATATACATATATACATAAACTGTCGTTATCAATTATGACCTCAACAATAACATTAATATATATATATATATATATATATATATATATATATAACAAGATAATTTTCAATAGTTATCCTTAACTAATAATTGACTTTCTCTCCATTTGCTGACTATTTAATTGGTATCATTATCCATCCATGTTGTATCTGATTGCCTAAAAGAATTTTCTATGTTAAATTTCCCCCTTTTTCTGCTTGTCTGTAATGACGATCACTCGGTAAAGATCAACAAGCAAATTAATATAATACTACGAACAACTCTACAAAATTAAATAAAACAATATTAAACTAATTCTCTATGAAAGAAAAGAAATTAAACCATCATCACTACGTGCGTCTAGTCCCCTGTTGACCTCTCCTGTCACTTCGAGTGCCCTGTTGGATTATGATTTTGAAGTTGTGCCAGCTAGAAGTGGAGCGCCTCGGTTCAGGATTCTTACATCCAACCGGCAAACTGAATGACGTAACCTATGATCAGTGCCATCTATTGGCTTTTACCTTAACCATACCTTTCTTTCATTCAGAGGGAGAGAAACCAAAATCTTACACAGACCATACGGAGGGCGATGAAATTTCGGATATGGGTAATTAGGGTGGGGGCACACAAGATGGGGCTAATGTGTATCATGGCGGACATCTTGGAATTACATCCAGATTTTCAAATGGGAAGGGGGTCACGTAGATAATCATTTTACATGTGCGTTTTCTCAGAAATCAGAATATGCAGTTATTTATCCACTAACTTTATTTGGTGAGGATATTTTCACAGTTGAAGTTCATATTTGGCATCCTACAAGATGTGCTCTATGTGTTGTCCGTTCTGTGCTACACACAACGTAAGATGTTTCAGCCAGTCCTCATGGACATGCAATAACACTGCAGGGTCGACAGAATCACATGCTTGTTGGATCCGGTGCTGGAGATGTCGGAGATCAGTGATTTTCTCTTGATAAACTATGGTAAAAGGCAAAAGCCAAGGGGCGTAAGGTCCGGAGAACGGGGTGTTTTATGAGAAATTCGAGTTATTTTGCTATTTAGAATGGATGCAAAATGTGTTTCGAGCATGTACTGCACATATACCTAGTCTGGCCATAAATACTGTTACAAACGTTCTGCTTGGACTGTACTTCCAGTAGTCAGGCTCATGAACCATGCTTGTGCTGAAGTTCACTCCTGACCATTGTGTGTTCAGCTGTGAAAGAGCAAACGTGTATCTTCTTGTGCTTAGCATGGAATGGGGCGAATATGAAAACAGAGTAGCCATAATTGTTCTGTATATGGTTGGGAAGTCACTCACTGAGATTTTCCAACCCCTAAAAATCCCGAAGATCAGCAAAAGGTTTGTGTATCAGACAATCCAGAGATTCATTGATACTGGTAGCATGAAAGATCGCCCAAGAGTTAGTCGACTTCACACCATATGAACAGCTGCGGCTGTTAAAGCAGTGATGGCTCGCATCCGCCGAAATCCCATCCCAAAGTAAGTGATAATGGCACAGGAGCTGAACATTTCACAACAATCATGTTCAGGGTACTTAATGAAGACCTTGGAATTGGAGCTTACCGATGGAGTAATGGAAATTTCCTGACGACACAAGTGAAGAAACAGAGGAAACTGAAATCGAGACGGCTCCTGCAGAGATACCTTGCCAATGAGCATTGCAGGATTCTCTTCACTGATAAGAAATTGTTCACCACTGAATCAAGTTTTAACCGCCAAAATGAAAGGGTGTATGCTTCAAACTCTCGAAAAGTTTGTGAGCGAGTTCCCAAAAATCATAGATGCCACCAGGCCTCCTCAGTCATGGTTTGCTGGGGGGTAAGCTATGAGAGTTCCACCAGGACTCATTTTTGAGAAAAGGGCTTAAAAGACGTGTGAAAGTGTATGTGGAAAGTGTCCTGGACCCTCTCGTGACACTGTTGAACCAAACAATGTTTCACAATTAATCCTGGATGTTCAAGAAATATTCTGCGCCAGCTCATAAGGCAAGGATGACGCGACGGTGAATGGAGACCAGTGTACTCGATTCCATCTCCACTTTTGATTGGCCATCTGATAGCCATGATCGCAGTACCTTGAACTACAAAATGTACCCAGAGCTAGAGGGAACTGTCTGCAAGAAGAGGCACCCTATAATATAATTGAAAGTTAAAAGCGCTCCTTGATATCATCTATATAGGTGACTGGCCAGGGAGACTTCGAGCCTGTGTGAGTGCGAAAAGTGTACCTTTTGAAAACTGATTGGTGTTATTTGTGTGTAACATACTAAAAGAACATTTAAAAATCTGAAACCATATTCAATTTATTCACAAAATAGTGTGTAACAGTATTTAATGGCCAGACTAGGTACAAACACTTTTCTGCAGCAATTAACATTTTTCATTGTTATCGAGTTTGCGAAAAACCAAGGTCCCTATGAATTGATGAATGGTTAACAAAGATTTATTTTCTTTAAAAATTCATTACAATTGCAGTGTAAATAATACATAATTACAGTAAAATTTAGTAATATATTATTTCTGGTAACTATTTACCAAACATCACACTAAGAAATGGTAAATATGAATAACAAGTGTAGATTTCTAGTTCCTAGATTATTAATATCAAATTTCTACTCTAAGTTACGATAATATAAAGGTAGCCAATAAAGTTCTGTCGGATTTTCACCAAACAAGATTCAAATACCAAAAAATCAATATGAAATGAACCTGGCAGATCAAAAGTTCTTCCCTGGCGATGGATGCCACTCACCTTCACAAACAACCTTGTACATGATGAATAGAAGAACACTATTCAATCAAGTTTATTTTTAGTTTCTCAATAATATGGGTTCAGGGGTGGAACCAAGGGTGGGAATGGCCCCATAGGCACCTCTACATATGGGCAAGGGGGGGGGGCATTTGCCCCTCCCTGGCTCTTACCTGAATGATCGTTCTTGATTCTGCAAGACAGGGAAATGTACATTCGAGTTTAACGAATACGTGAGCACATTGATGTGATACAAACACGACCTCACTGCACTTCATGGCGACAGTATCGTAAAAATTACCCATAGTCCAGGCAATTTACACTTTGACCTGGGCAAAATTGCTTCAGAAGGTTTTTTAAGAGTTTCTAGCTCAGAAATTATTGCTGAATAACATATCCAAACTCAGACAAAATCGGACCACGGGAATACCCCAAAAAACGAATTTCAAAATGGTTGACTAGCTATTTTCTACTAAAGGCAAAAATAAAGTGCTTTACGCATTATAGAGAGAGATAATGCTTTTATTTACATTTAATAATATTTAAACTAAAACTACCTTTCAACAATGTACCACTTCTTACGTAATTTTGATATTTAAAATTATTTATGGAAGTTAGAAAACGAGAAAATAACAATTGCCTCCAAATAAGATTATTTTTCAAGATCTCTTAAAGTCAACTTCTAAGGATAGACAAAGTTTAATTAATCATCTTAATCACTGTAAACACTAGCGTACAAAATCAAAATTTTTAAATGAAAGCAGCAAAGAACTTAGAAAAAACCATAATAGTGCTAAATGCAAATCCCTCTTTAATTAATCACCAGATTACAATTTTGAGTGAAAGTACCAAATATAGGAAATACTTTATTGTGTAAGTCCCTCTACCCTCAGTAGAACCTAGGTGATGCAAATTTTTACAATTCAAACTCTCCCCCCCACCATAAAAAAAATACTCCCTTGTCACGCTAGCGACTGTCATCATATTATTATTGCAACCACTCGCCACGAGCTGTTGAAGAAGACATTCGATTACACTTCCATCGACATCGTGAAGCATCAGCCCTCATAGCAGGAGTTATTCTTTATATACCAATCCCATCCTTCCCTTGATCCTCTCTTCTGTATACTTCCAGATTCTACTTTGAAAGCTGTGATACTTTGTGGATAAACGGTAGGTGGCAAACGCTCAGGTATAACAATCTAAGTATCTTTTCAAATTAACATTCGACGACATAGTTCATTTGTAGATTCCAACTATTCACAGTCGTACAACAGAGGCATTGCTTTTCTTCCAACGGCATCAATATCTGAATGCTGACAGGAATGTAAATTAAATTAATTTGCAGCTGAACAGAGTTCAGTTACCTTTATAAATTTGTCTAATGCTGAGGATTTCCCAATTGAACACATTGTGGATGTGATTTTGAGTTTTTGCTACTTTATTCAGATACACACTAATCAGGAATGGACATGCAGTTTAAAGTGGGATCCTAATCACTACATGCCTCCTCCAGGTATCTAACCCTGAGCCCTTTGAATTCAAGGCGATGGACGTTATCACTACTCCATCGGGGAGGTCAGGAAAATTCTGGGTATGGTATAACAGCCTGTGAAAACATACAGAAACAAAAACAGTTTGCGGATGTCACGACCCAACAATGATTGAATTCTGAGGATGTCGAACACAGTATTGGGAGATGTTCCCCACCTTATAGCACTGCGATAGTATGACTTGAATCCATTGTCCTTGGCATGGTACAGAAACAAGTCAGCCTCTTCCCCCTATTACTGTCGTACAAATACTTGCATTTTGTGATGATGAGACTGCAGCACGATGTCCAGATGAGCATCCTCACTTGCATTGTACACAGCACACCGGACCTTCTTCAAAGTCTCGCTTCTAAGGAAAATAATTGCTTTGTTGTTGTTTTCATTAGCTAGTTAGTGTTCTTTCTTGCCCACTGGTCTTGGTTCAGTGTCTCTGAGGGTTATTCCCTTGATTCTAGGAAAGCTACTGTAGCCATCAGAAACAACCAGTGATCAAAACGCTACATTTGAAAAGTAGCTTCGCTACAGCTCCCGCTACTCTTCCAAAATGTAGCTTCGCTACAGCTACAGCTACATTTACCAAAAAGTAGCTCGCTACGCTACTCCTGTTCGCTACTCGCTACTTTGCTACTTTTTGCGCTACTTCTGCATAAAAAAAAATGGAAACCACCATATGGGTATTAAAAAAATCCCCTACTACTGGTAAATAGATTCTGTTATTTATTATCATTATTCCAGTCGTTCGATAATTTTGATAGCAGTGTTACTTCACTTACTTATTTTTACTATAGTTTTTGAGAATACCATACCTATGCAAGTGGCATTTCAATTCAAATTTGATATATGAATATTGCAATTAGGGTGTTACCCAAATTAATTATTGCAACTATACACAAATAAAATTTGGTAGGATTACGTATTTATGTTCACATCAACATATTTTTCTTGAGAATAAATATTTCATTTTTTTTAGGCTGATATGAAGTCAGCATTTTGAAAGAAAAGTACCTGGAGCCCTTTGACTACAAAAGGGCCCCAGGTTCGATACCCAGCGGAGGCACATAGTGGTTAGGATCCAGTCTCGATCAGCTTATCTATGCATAAAATGGACTCAAAACAAAAACTAGGAAAGACGTCAAGTTGGGAGGATGGGATCCTCCTGCTCCTCCATTCCCCACACTGCTCATCATTCATCCTCATTCTCACAATTAGCCAAAAGTGGCAGAAAGTGACTATAGATAAAAGAATAATTAAATAAACCATTCATTCTCATTGTCATGATTGAGAGAAGTGGAAGAATAGATGAGGAGGTAAACAGAAGAGGACAAATGGGTGGTGGACTATATCAAAGTGTTTGAAGATTAGCCTAATATGGAACAGGGATGTACTTATGAAATATGCAAGAAGGTAAAATATAACACATACTATATGCCAATAATTACGTGTGGAGCAGAGACTTGGACAATAAATTAGAGAGACAAAGAAAATATGCAGGCAGTGGAGATTAAATTTTTAAGGAGTATTTTGAGGAAGACCAGAAGGGATAGAATAAGAAATGAGGAGATCCCACAGACAGTGGGTGTAGTGAAGCTTCAGGACAGAATAGATCAGGCACAGATGAGATGGTTCGGACACATGAAGAGGATGGATGCAGAAAGACTACCAGTAAGAGCTTACAATGCACAAGGAGTGGGAATAAGGCCAAGGGGGAGACCAAGATGTTGGTGAAAAGAGCAGATAGTGGAGAGTGTTAGGAGAAGAGGACAAGATTGGAACACCTTGGAAAGAGAGGAGTGGTGGAAGACCAAGAAAAAATGGAGAGGCTTGACTGCTATGCTGACCCAGCCAGAGGCAGGAAACAGAGAAGGATGATGATGATGATGACATGATTAGCAAAAGTTACAGAAAAGTGATGCAAAAGTAGGAAAAATACATAAATTTGAAAACCATATATATATATTAACTAAAGAAAATTGTCGTTTCCGCAGGAAAGTCAATAACTCGTACATACTATTTGCAATATGATAAAATTATTGAGGAAACTGTCGTGTAAACCTGAGTGTTCTAAGCGTATTGTAATTTTAAAATTTGTGAACAAATACTATCGCGAAAATAATTGTAATTCCAGAAACTCTATCATTCTTGTAACAATAATTTCTTGCTGGTGAGATCCTATATACTGACGATGATCAATGCTGTTAACGTACTTGGCCATTTATTGCTGGCACTATTCCCTTGTTAGTTCAGTGGAAAATCCATCGCTTGTTTTTGCACTGCAAGTTGTGTCTTACACAGCAATTAATGACATTTTGGTGTCTTACACCATGAATATCCACAGGATTTGTTCCGGGAGTGATGCAAACGAGGCACTTTTTTCCAGTGGTGCAGCAAACGAGGCATGTTTCTCCCCAAAATAGCGATGCAGCTAAAAAAACGTAGCTGTTAGCAGGAATATGTTCATATATGTCAGTTACTTATCTGGATATCTGAATTATTCAGATACTAATTAAATAAATTACGCAGATATCTATAATCTACAATCTAGATAATAGAATAGACAGTTTTTATGAACCTCCTGCAAAATTAAGGGTTATTGTCGATTTTCCTGATGCTGTTGCCACATTCAAAATTCACCTCAAAATACTGAGGAAAAATGTAGCTGTAGCGATCGCTACAACTACAGGAATTTTGTTGCTTCGCTACCACTACAACTACAATTTTCAAAATGTAGCGTCGCTACAGCTACAGCTACAAATTTTGTAGCTAGCTACAGTAGCGACGCTACAAGTAGCTCGCTACTTCTGACCACTGGAAACAACGATAGCCCTTCCATCCATTTTCAGAGTGAAATCTGCATAAGAGATTGCAATGTTCTTAATGTTCTTGTGCTTCATTCCTACGCAATGGAACTCAATGTGGGATAGATCCACCATCCAAAATGCACTGACTTTACACTGAACTTATTCCATTAAGTTGTTGGTGTATTTGAGTATTGCATGACGTGACACTTGTCGGCTTTCCTCAACATACTTTGACATTCGATTAATGCACGAGGATACGCACGAAGCTCGTAAGACATGACAACTTCTAGGCACCGCCAGTGCCAAAAGTTGTCATTCTCTGAAAGAGTGCTGCATCTACTTGTATATCGTATCTGACAAGGCTCACAACAGCAGTAGCAGCAGAAAATCCTACGGTTTTCACTTTGTCAACGTTGTGACAGAATATTTGAACTTCTCTTTCTCAATCATTTTCAATGTATCGATGTAATGCAATTCATCAAAATTAACTCTTGGATCAGCTGTGACTGTACTTGTGCTGCAGTGAATGAAAATGGGATGAGGATTTGGATTTCAGGCGTTCGATTGCTATGTTAACATCATTACTGTCCTCCATTTGTCCACTTTCTCTCATTTCTTTGTGCTGTTCACCACTCTTCAACAAAACTGTGGTATATTATTGCATTGCTAAGTTGTAAGTGGAACATAGGCATGTGGAAAACACCCATGTTGCTTTCTAGATTTCTGTAAACCTGCTTCATGTGAGTCCTCCCTGCTTTACAGGGAATGCATTAGTGTTTGTTCTATTACGAGGTCTGATCCGAGTCTGACCCAGGGTCCCAGATTTGATACCCAGCAGAGTGGTAAAGTAAAGTGGTTTCAATCCCACTTTAAAGTGTAGGTCCCGTTCCAATTAGCCTGTGTGCATAAAGTGAAGTTAAACAAAAACTCAAAACTCAATCCGAGTCCGGCTCGTAACCTGTCACTTCTTCTTAGCACAAATTTATCTCCCAGAAACATTTTCTACATGGTTAGATTTTCAGACGACAAACAACATTTATCTGGAAGTACAGGTATACCTAGAAGAGGCTTGAGAAAATTGAACTACTTTTTTTTTAAGCAATTCCCCAGGCAAACTAAAGCAATTTTGCCTCAGAAGCTTTTTAAACAATTTCTAGCTCAGAAATCATTGCTGAATAACATATCCAAAATCAGACAAAATCGGACCATGGGAAAACCACCAAAAATGGCTTTCAAAATAGAGGACTGCCTATTGTGGATTTCCTCATATTTTATGTTTATTTGTGAATCATTTTTAATATTTTGTGTATTATTACTTACAATTTGTGTTTGTTGTTGTGTCAAATTATAAGGATAAGGGTGTGGAAATTGAAGGATAATTCATATAAATTCATAATACTAGTATTAGATAATTCAGGTACTCATGTGTTCCGCGAAGCTGCTTTAAGTAATTTTAAGGAACGGCACAACGAATTCCAACAAGGATGGGGGCAGTGGCTACCGAAATTAATAGAAATTACTAAAACAGCTTCGCAGAAAATGTGAGTACCTGAATTGAAGGATAAGATGATAAAAGAGAAATATCAAGAAATATTGCAAACAAAAGTTCCAAAAGATGAATCAAAGGAGTAGAAACAGAATCTGTCCAATGTGGATTATCGTGTGACCAGATTACCCCAGATTTTGCTTATTCACCTTCCCCAACACATAAAAATTGGCCTCATCACTGAAAAGAATCTCGCTACCGAAGGCTGGGTCATGTTGCAGTTGTCCTTGGGCCCACTCACAAAACTCCAAACCTCTCCTGAGGTTCTACAAGATGTGGTAAGGTCATGGGAGAGACGTTTACACGTGTATGTTGCACAACAGGGATGCCATATTGACATTATAACTTTTGTGGTACCGTTATCCTGTAACAATTGAAGTTAGGTGCAAATAAATGTCACAGTTGGTTTCCTGGTGAAATTCTAGCTCCCTTCCCATTCAAAACTATCACGTTGGTTTCAAGATGGTCACTGACGGCATGGGTGGCGTAAATGTGGTTCCCCTTTGACCTGGCAACAATTGGTCGTCACCATTTCAATGTTGTGCACTGCAGTAGCTTTGTACCAGGGGTGTTAAGACACTTATTGAGCCACCCTGTAGAAAAGGCATATGCTAGCATGGACAGAACAAAGATTTGGAAGGCTCTGAGAGAGAAAGGAGTCGAGGAAGAGATAGTGTACAGAGTGCAGAGCACATACAAGGCCAACCAGAGATGTGTAAAGACACTAGTGGGAAGAACGGAGTAGGTGAGTATAAGTAATGGACTAAAACAGAGAAGTGCTCTTTCCCCACTGCTCTTCATAATTGCAATGAATGCAATTAACGAAGAGGTGGGAAAGAAGATAAGAGACGAAGAGATGAAGGCCCTGGTGTTCACTGATTACTTAGTAATATCGGGAAACTGGGAAGAAGAAGTACAGAGACAGCTTGATAGTTGGAATGAAGAAATGAGAAGAGCAGGAATAAAATTCAGTGCAGAAAAAATCAAGGTGCAAGAGCCAGAAATGAACCAAGAATAAAGGTGGACACGGTAGAGTTGAGAGTAGTGGAGAGCTTTAAATATCTAGGAAGAATAATTGAGAGAAGTGGAAGAATAGATAAGGAGGTAAACAGAAGAGGACAAATGGGTGGTGAACTAGATCAAAGCGTTCAAAAATTAATATGGAATGTATCTATTAAATCCAAGAAGGTAATATATAACACATACTATGTGCCAATAATTACATACGGAGCAGAGACTGGAGCAGAGACTTGGACAATGACAGAGAGAGACAAAAGAATGATGCAGGCAGTGGAGATGAAATTTTTAAGGAGTATATTGGGGAAGACTAGAAGGGATAGAATAAGGAATGAGGAGATCCGACAGACAGTGGGGCTGGTGAAGCTTCAAGACACGATATATCAGGCACAAATGAGATGGTTCGGACACATGAAGAGGATGGATGCTTACAATGCACAAGGAGTGGGAATAAGGCCATGGGGGAGACCAAGATGTTAGTGGAGCAGATAGCAGTGTGTGTTAGAAGAGGACAAGATTGGAATACTGTGGAAAGAGAGGAGCGGTGGAAGACCAGGAAAAAAATGGAGAGGCTTGACTTCTATGCCAAACCAGCCAGAGGCAGGAAACGGCAAAGGATGATGATGATGATGAATTGCGTTAATTAGAAGTGTTCTGTCATGTGCCCTACAGCAGTGCCAGAAGCAACAATTTTGACTCTCATACGAGATTTGCTTCAGGGTTCTCTTCAAGACAGTCACTGTAATAGTTACAACACCAAGACTGTACTTTATGCTGCTCGTGTACTGTCCTACATTATTAAAAAGGTAAATTTTAACTATTTTAAATCAAAATTTAACTCCACATTTTGGTGAAAAAAACAAAATATGTATTCACATATTTAGCACACTTTTACTACATATAAATCCTGCTCATGAGTAAAGTCAAAACATTTAAACCTATACCACTTAATTACGAAAGCCACTACACTACACAGTGTTGGCACAGAATTAATCCAGATAAGCCTCTTGTCCTATATAAAGGACACCGTGCCTTTTCTTATGTAGCTGCCTGTGGAAACAGTTTCAGTCTTTACGGATAGATGGCATGATAGTTACCTTTTCACAAAAGTCTCTTCTTTGTGTTTGCACGTTATTTACGTCATTCTTTGTTGTTGTGTGGAGTCCTGGAGTTATTGAAGTCACGTGTAAGTTGAGCGCTGATGGAAGACAGCAGTTTTATATTTGAAAGGTAATAATTTCAATGGATTTTTATATTTTAAGTACTTTTAAGTGTGTTATTGTACTGAGAAAGATACAAACCTATGAATAATGACACATTGCATGTGGCAGTGCTTTGTTGCCACTTTCTTAGTACATTAGTACAGCAGTGTCATACATTTAGGTCACCAGGCCTATAGGGAAGCCCCGTGTCATACATAATAGTATTGTATGGTTCAATATTTTCAGGGGTCTCTCCCTAAATGAAGTTCTGGAGTTGCTGAATGACGATGAGGACAGTTTTGACAAATAACCATCTTTTGATATTACACTATTTCCTCCTGATAATGCATGTGATGACGTAACAGATGAAGACTTCGAGAGGAAGAATCACCTGTAATTGACAATATGCCAGGGAGTCAGTTGTGTGCAGAAGCAGAAATAGACATTGTGCACCCTTCATCTCAATGTGATCAGTCGGACTCTACACGTCACACTGGACAGAAGAAACAAAAGAAGAGCATGGGCAGTGCAAGATGGATGCAATCTGATTTAGAAGTACCTGCTGTGGAATGGATGGCAAAAAGCACTGCTTCAAATTCACTCTCACCAGTAGAGTATTTTGAACTCTTTTTCGATGATCATTTTTTCGAGCTTCTGGTGAAATACTCTAATCAATACGCTGCAAAGAAAAATCTTCTTGGTGATATTACAGATAAGGAAATGAAGTGTTTCATTGGTGTGCTGCTTCTTAGTGGGTATGTCAATGTTCCTCGGGTTCGCATGTTTTGGGAAAAGAACAAAGATATGCAAAACGTGTTAGTTGGAAATGCATTATCTCGTGACAGATTCAAGTAGATAATGTCAAATTTTCATGTGTGTGACAATGATAACTTGGATAAGAATGATAAATTTGCAAAAGTGAGACCACTCATTGACGAGCTCAACAAGCGATTCTTCTATCACGCACCTCATGAAGAGTATCACTGTGTAGATGAAGCGATGGTTCCATATTTTGGTAAGCATGGATGCAAACAGTTTATAAAAGGAAAGCCCATCAGATATGGCTATAAATATGGACCGGCACAACAAGGAAGAGATACGTTGTGTGGATGAGTCCCTATCAAGGTGCAAAGTACAGAGTTGAAGGTCAGAACAACAATAATCTAGGCAAAAGCGTTGTCTTGCTGTGTGCAGATGTGCTTCACAAATTTGGAAATTTTCCCTTTCAGCTCTTTTTCGACAATTATTTTACATCCATTGAGTTGCTTGAAGAACTGCAAGCAAGAGGTATTAGGGCTACAGGGACTCTTAGGAATGATCGAATACGTGACGCCCCGTTGCAATCAGCAAAGGAGTTCAAGAAAACTGCCAGAGGTACTGCTGACTTCGTAAAACATGAAGACAAAGGAATACTGATTGCAAGGTGGAATGATAATAAGTGGTAACAATGGCTTCAAATTATTCCTCTGTACATCCGCTGCACAATGTAAGTCGATATTTTCAGAAAGAAAAGAAGCGTGTGATTGTAAAGCAACCACACCTTATCCACACATACAATAAGTACATGGGAGGTGTGGATCGTGCGGACCAAAATATTGCTCTTTATAGAACCTCAGTAAGAGGGAAGAAATGGTATTTCAGCCTTCTCTCACATTTCCTTGACATATCAGTACAAAATGCACGGCAATTGCATAAACATAATGGAAAACTGGACCACCTCACTTTCTGGAGAAGAATTGCCTGCTATATGTTGCAAAGAACTGAACGTACAGCAAAATCGCAGGGAAGGCCATCACAGAGACTAAATATAGATACACGGTATGACTGTCTTGATCACTGGGTTGTTCAACAGGATAAGCAAAGCAGATGCAGAGTGTCATGCCAAAACTACTACCTGATGCATCAAATGTGCTTTGTGCTCCACCATACAAAATAAGTCCTATGAAACACGGTGAAAATTTTATTCCCAATGTAGCAATAAGCCATAAATTAAAAACCACAAATGTCTATATTTACTAATTTGTAGGACGAAAATGTATCAATCATAGTGTGTAAATACAAATGTGCATATATAGCTACATTTTTCACTTATAATCCAAACCCTGATTGCAATATGTCTGCTGTAGTAAATAAGTATTGTGCAACCTATAGGGCCTGGTGACCATTACTGTCATGATTAACTTTAATAGAAACATTCACCTCCTTTTGAGCCTGACGTCCTATATATAGGACATAGCATAACTTGTAGCATGATATATGTATTGCAGCACAATTCATAAAAATGTGTTCATTGACATCCAAACATTACAATGACACCTGATTTTGAGCAATTTATTTTTTTCACCGGCTTATCTGGGTTAATTTTTAAGTCTACATTATGCATAATTCCAATGACACTGTGGAAATAGACTCTTGCAAGGACGCCCAGACACTGGAAACTTATAACTAGAATTAGTGATTAAATCAAACCTAACAACACTACTCAATTCATTCTCTAAATACAGGGTGGGTCAAAAGTCAGGTTACAATGGAAGTTTCAGACTGTGAGTGAAGGAAGATGCTGACAAAAGACAAATGGGTGGAGGTGATTTTTCCTGAGTGGCCACCAGGGTCTCGAGACCTGACACCAATGGATTTTTTTTTCCTTTGGGTCATTTAAAGGCGCTCATATAATCAGTTAAGATTCAGAACATCCAGCATCTGAAGAAACACATTGGGTAAAGTGCAAACATGATTATGCCAGATGTTCTGCAAAAGGTTCTGGAGAACTGGAAACGTCTCATGGACAAATGCATTGATGTTCAAGGTGCACACAATGAAAATATACTGTATATGCCTATGTAACCTGATTTTTGACTCACCCTGTAGTTTATACATTCAAGACAGCACCGCAATAGGAAAATTACAAAATTCTCAATAGAATCATACATGTAGCTTTAATTAATGAATACACAAATTAATGAAAAAATGTGTGAAAAGAACAACAAAAATTTAATCATAAGATGTCTTGCACATTTTTCTTAAAAAAAAGAAAATACTTTACAAAAAATGCAATTTTAACTTATTCAAATTTGGTGTCAGATGCCATAGTTTGAGGATACCTATTTTTACATGAAAACTTAGAATATACTTCTTCTTTAGATTGTTCATGTCAGCAGAAAAGATTTGACTAGAATAAAAAACTACTATGACTTATCATCACTTCCATCAGATGAAGATAATTGACTAGCTCTAGAAGAGACACTTTCCGAACGAGCACTGCTGTCTTTCGTATGTCTATGATGCTTGTGTTTTCTGTGCTTTTTATGTTTATGCCTGTGCTTGCTTTTCCTAGAATCACTGTGCCTATTTTTGGATGAATGTCTGCTTTTAGAATCATCCTCTGATGATGCTTCAGATCTATGTTTCTTTTCACGATGCTTGTGGTGACGATGGCGGTGGTAGTGTCTCCCATTCTGGTCACCTTCATTTACAGTACTGTATTCATCAGATTCACGTCTACTACGATATGCCCTGTGCATATTTCGTGCTTTGTACCTATCACTGAATTGTCTTCTTTGTTTTGACTCTCTCTCCCTTTGAGTTTCTCCTTCAAATGATTTGTGCTTGTCCTTTCTGCCATGTTCATCTGAGAAAACACTTCTCGTGGGTATTTCTTCGTCACCATCTCTGTTGCTGGCTGTTGCACTGTCCTTTCTGTTGTGGCCCTCTGCTACTTCTTCTTGACTGGACCATTCCTTCAAAAGCTCCATTTGATTCTGTATCACTTCTCGAATGATCTGCAACAAATATTACATGAAGGTGAGAAAATTTGTCACAGTATTACAATTTATGAGGGTGTAATTAAACAACAGAAATATTATTTTATACTTCATGGAGATTTATGCACAATGAACATTTGTATTTTTGGACTCAAAATAGCAACACGAAATAAAGGTGGTGTGATGCTCGAGCAGTATGTGCCAGCACAGTAGCTCGTAAAACATGGCCGCTCCACTGTTGACTTGCACCGTAGAAGAGCAAGGAAGTGTTATTAATTTTTTGTGGTCAGAGGGAGTGAAACCTTCTGAAATCTACAGTAGAATGAAGGTACGGAGACAATTGTTTAAGTCAGGGGAGAATGTTCAAAATTAACGGATCCACTGGTCGATCTGCTGTTTGACTGCCTCAGTTGGCACACAAACTGGACTCCCATTCTGGTGTTCACTGACATTTTTTGTCGTCAGTCTATAAATCTTTCCACCCATTCATGCACTCTTCCCTGACTTAAACTATTGTCCCAGTCCTGAACCTTTATTCTGCTGTAGATATCAGAAGGTTTCACTCCCTCTGACCACAAAAAATGAATAACACTTCCTTGCTCTTCTACGGTGCAAGTTAACAGTGGAGCAGCCATGTTTTACGAGCTACTGTGCTGGCACATACTGCTCGAGCATCACACCACCTTTATTTCGTGTTGCTATTTTG
Organism: Lepisma saccharinum; assembly: GCF_977018435.1. Taxonomy (NCBI): domain Eukaryota; kingdom Metazoa; phylum Arthropoda; class Insecta; order Zygentoma; family Lepismatidae; genus Lepisma; species Lepisma saccharinum. The sequence goes on along the minus strand of NC_139235.1, from coordinate 53,986,314 downwards.
AGTCCCAAAATACAAATGTTCGTTGTGCATAAATCTCCATGAAGAATAAAATAATATTTCTGTTATTTAATGACTTACCCTCATACATACAGCAATTTAAAATAATTGACAGAACAAGACACACAATTACTAATACCTGTATTCATGGGCGTCCGGAAGGGGGGGCAAGGGGGGGCCGTGGCCCCCCCCTGGAAAATGAAAGTCAACCAAAAAATATGTATTTCACACATATAATTTCATTTTAGCCACAATAATTTGTGTTAATTATTGCATGAACACCATAAATTCATATTTAAGCAATGTTTTTTAGGGAACAACACTATTTTTGGGGAAAATTTGCCTTCGTTTGCCCCCCCCTGGAAAAAAATACCTTCCTTGCCCCTCCCTGGAAAAAATCCTGCGGACGTCCATGCCTGTATTACTCATAACATTTACTCTGTGTCCATATCCCGTTACTCCACTCAGCCTACAACTCGGGATCTTAACCACTCACTGTACTTATATACGGGGCCATGTCAAATCAAAAAGGTCAACCTCGTACTCATAAATTAAGGATAATGCTGAATCTTGTATAAAGAAATATTTGATGTGCACGTTGCAGCTTGAAATGATGTCCAGGTACTGTACCAAAGAACCTGTGTTGACTATGACCTTGATCCAGTGTGTGGTGGTGCTGTAAGCAAATGACTCACAGGAGCGAAACTGCTGACCAGAGTACAGTGCCTATAGGAAGTGTGCAGTTGTGTTCGGTTGTGCTAATGGTGAGTCTGTGTGTGAAATGGCTCAACGAACACATATTGATGATGTAATGAGGGGAAGGATACTTGGGTGGCTAGAGGCGGGCCAAAGACAGCAGGTGATCCATGTGCCACAAAGTGTCATCTCACGATTATGGCAATGATTCCAACAGACTGGAAACGTGTCTCAGCGCTACAGCAGTGGATTTCCACAGTGTACAACACCACGAGAAGACAGGTATCTCACCGTAAGTGCCCAGAGACACAGACTGAGTACTGCAGGGGTCTTGCTCGAGACCTTGCAGCTGCCACTGGAACAGTTTTCCAGACTCACTGTGTACAGACGAGTCAACAGGCGGTTTATTCGCCCGGAGGCCTGCAATTTGCATTCCACTGTCAGATGGTCACAGAGTAGCCCATAACAATTAATGTAGAGATCACAGGACATGGACAATGGAAGAATGGTCTCAGGTACTCTTCACTGACGAGTCCAGGTATAGTCTCAACAATAATTCTCATCGTGTAACCATCTGGCATGAACCAGGAACCAGATACCGACCCGGTAACTTAGTCGAAAGGGACCAGTATGGAGGTGGTGGTGTCATGGTATGGGGTGGCATTATCCTGGGTTCACGTACACCCTTGCATATCTTCGACAGAGGTACTGTAACAGGTCAGGTGTACCGGGATGCTATCTGCAAGACTACGTTCGTCTTTTCAGAGGTGCAGAGGGTCCTACGTTCCTCCTGATGGATGACAATGCCAGGCCACACCGAGCTGCTATTGTGGAGGAGTACCTTCAAACAGAAGACATCATACGAATGGAGTGGTCTGCCCATTCCCCCGACCTGAACCCAATCAAACATGCTTGGGATGCTCTAGGCCAATGTGTCGCCACACGTCCTCCACCTCCTCGGACTCTTCAGGAGCTCTGACAGGCACTGGTGCAAGAATGGGAGGCCATATCCCAACAGCTGCTCGACAACCTCCTCCAGAGTAGGCCAAGCCATTGTACTGCATGTGTCAATGTGCATGGGCATCACATTCCATACTGAAACCTGTGCACATGCTCCAAGAACTGTGGAACAACAATTTACAATCTCCCTTGCTTTGTATCATATGTGCGCTCTTTGGTTTTTCTCACGTTTTCTGCAATAAACAGGGTTAAACAGGGTATGTGGATGTCTTTCTTGTGTGTTCAACATGTGTCTGTGCTACCACAACTAGTTTGTTTCAGTGCTGTATCGTGGGGCACCAAAACCTCTATTATCCTTAATTTATGAGCATGAGTGTATTTTTTGATTCATTTGAAATTGGGCATACTGAAAGGGCCACCTGAGGGAGGAAAATATGCAAAGTTGCAGATCCATTTCTTTTGTATTTCCAAAATTGCAGGGTGCAAAATGTGCGATTTTGACCACTTTTTTCAACATCTTGTTAACTTTAAAATACAATATTTTGGTAATCAGGGCACATGTAGAAGTGATTCAGATGGCACTCAAGAGATCTTCAAGGGCTCTTTCACACAATATATAGCAAGCCTATGTCAGTGTAAAAAATAGAAGCGAAGATGGTGTAAAGAAAATTTTGGTAGCCATTTTCTCAAAAATGGGTCTTTCAATTCTTCTTAAAAATATTATACCATACATACATTATTACTGAATAACTGTACAAAATTTTAAGAGAGGATGCCAATGGTATCTGGAATTATGTTAGACAAACTACTATCATTCAAAAGTAAAGGCATAACAGGAATGAAAATTAAATATAATGCACAATATTGTTTGAATTAACATACACGAAGTTGATATTTACATCCCAGTTCTTAGAAATACAGGGTGATTCAAAAGTCATGTTCCATAGGCAACTCAGTTATTAATGCACATAACAAAAAATAAAAGAGGGGGAAAGTTGTTGAACATAGGAAAATTTCAATCTAAAGTGCTTGAGTTTTCAACGTAGCATACACCATTCAAGCTGTCCACTAGAGCCTCACTGATAGCGGAAAATGCCACATGCTTGGCTTGGAATACTCTCGTGTTATCGCAGTACCATACAGTACTGGGTAAATTAAGAATTGGTGGTAATAAATACAGGCAAATGAAAGAAGTAAAAAACTTGAACATGTGACGCAAATACCCCTCTCTTATCCAGTCCACTAGAAATGGCTAAACACACACACATGAAAATCAGGCTACACAGGCTGTGTTCGTTAATCACACTGTGACACTGTGTATGTCACACATTCACATTCTTTACTTTACTTGTTTACCTCTCATGTAATTATCATTACAAGTCCTTAATTTATCCAGTGCTGTATGGTATTTCAATGACATCATATGGAATTTTCGGCTATCAGTGAGGCAGGCTCATACCAATGTACAGCTTGAATGGTGCATACTACATTGGAAATTCCAGAACTTTAGATTGAAACTTGCCTTTCTAACAACTTTCCTTCATACCATTTTTCGCAATTTGCACTAACGGAGTTACCTATGTGATGGGACTTTTGAATCACCCTGTATTTCTAGGAATTGGGATGTAAATATTAGCATCCTGTGCATTGATTCAAACAATATTGTGTTTATATTTAATTATAGTAAATTTTTTATCAAAATATGTTATCATGCATTACCTAACCTACCCTAACATAACTTACATCTAACATAACTCGAGATCACATTAGCATCCCATTTTTAAATTTTGTACAGTTCAGTAAGTAAGTATCTATTATATGCAATTTTCTTAAAAGAATTAAGAGACCGTTTTTAAGAAAATTGCTACCAAAATTTTCTTTGCAGCACCTTCACCTTCAATTTTTTATATATATACCCTTAACAGGAATGTAATATCTCATGTGAGAAAGCTCTTCAAGACCTTTCCAATGCCCTCTAAATCACTTCTATAGGTGCACTGGTTGCCGAAATGTTGCATGGATCTGAAAATTTGCACATTTTCACATCTCACGTGGCCCTTTCAGTGTGCCAAATTTCAAATGAATCAAAATATGTGAGATTGAAAAGTGTCTCTTCATTGGTTGATTTCACATGGAATGGCCCTATGGTAGTTAATCATTTATCGCCTGTTGGCACTTCAAATTCTCACATCCTACACACGCTTGCTACATGACACAGTTGGTATCTGACTCGATGACTGGGAGGATCATATTGTAGTTCACCAAACATACCTCACTTCTGCCGATTGTGGGATGTTCATAGACCATGACAGGACAGCTCTGTAAATCCCAACAGAGAAAAATGTTGACCATTTCACTCTGTTTGGTTGACTAACTGCAGTGAACAAGTCACTGGGTGATGAGGTCGTCACATCCCTACACCCTATGCTACATGACACAGTTGGTTTCTGACTCGATGGGACATGTGCATCCTTGTTAAATGTAGTGTTTACTACTCACAAGAAACGGCAGGTGCTGCTGGAAGTATATGCAAGGGAGCAGTAAATAATTTCTTAGACCTAAGCGTCAGTAATGCAGCCTTATTGACCAGATTTATGAAATTTAGGTGTTAAAACAATTGTAAGTACCCCAGAATTTTTTATACATTTTTCTTAGCTCATATAAATTAACTAAAACTAACTCTCTAGCCTTCTTAAACCCGAAGATTCATGGTTGCAGCAACACAGGCCTTCCATCTGTCCCTATCTTGAGCAAGATCTACATACTCTACTCTTTTCCATCCATACCGATTTCCTTTAGGTCTATAACAACGTTGTCCCTCCATCTTCGTCTTGGCCTTCCTACAGGTCTCTTACCATCAGGTTTCCCAACAAGAATCCTGTAAACTCCTCTTTCCTCTCCCATTCGTGCCACATGGCCTGCCCACCTAAGTCTTCTTGATTTAATTATTCTGATAATATCTGGACATGAATACAAATTACGTAGTTCTAAATTATGTAACCTTCTCCACTCACCTGTCTCCTCATCCCTTTTAGGTCCAAAGATTTTCCGAAGGATCTTATTTTCAAATACTCTCAATTTATGTTCTTCTTTCAATGTAAGGGACCAAGTTTCACATCCATATAATACTACAGGCAAAATTACTGTTTTGTATATTTAACTTTTAGTTTCTTAGATATTAAACGAGAAGACAAAAGTTTATGAAGAGAGAAGTAACATGCATTTCCTGAATTAAGCCTACTTTTTATTTCCTCTTTAATATAATTTTCATTTGTTAATATTACTCCTAAGTATTTGAATTTGGAAATTGGTTCTAATGAGTTGTTATCAATAATTAGATTTTGATTATTACCTAACACTTGGTTTCGGCCTGTAAACATATATTTAGTTTTCTCCTTGTTAACTTCCAAACTTATCTCTCTAGCAGTTTTGAAAAATATTTTAGCATTATTCTTAATTGTATTCACGTCATCCCCCAGTAAGTCTACATCATCTGCACATGCTAACAACTGAGTCACACCATTTAATTTTAGTCCTTCGTTAGTTTCTTTTACCTTCCTAACAGCATATTCTAAGGCAAAATTAAAGAGCAATGGAGATAATGGATCTCCTTGTTTTAACCCATCATGAATTGTAAATTTGTCAGACACATTAATACCCACACGAATTTTACTTTCTGTTTCACTGGTGCATACTTTTATCATACTAACAAGCTTTTTACGTATTCCAAACTCTACTAATATATTATATAATTTATCTCTTTTGACCGAATCATATGCTTTTTTGAAATCAATGAATAGCTGATGGACATTTTGATTATATTCCCACTTTTTTTCAAGTGTCTGTCTGATGTGAAAAATTTGATCTGTAGTTGATCTGTTACGTTTAAATCCACATTGATAATCACCTATAATTTCATTAGCATATGGGGTTAGTCTTGTTAAAAGAATGTTAGATAATATTTTATATGTTGTTGAGAGTAGAGAAATTCCACGGTAATTATTGCAGTTCATTTTATCACCTTTTTTAAACAAAGGAACAATTATGGGTTCTTTCCACTGTTGAGGGATTTCTTCTTTATTCCATATTAAACAAATTCATTTATGAATTTGACATACTAATGAATTTCCACCATATTTAATTAACTCAGCTGGTATTAAATCAATGCCAGGTGCTTTGTTATTCTTTAGCCTTTTAATAGAATCTTTAACTTCAGTCAAGTTAGGTTCTGGAACTAAAGGTTCTGCCGTGTGGACTTCATTTAATTCTGATTTATCTCCTACATGAACATTTAAAAGGTCATTCAAGTAGTTCTTCCATCTATTTAGAATATCACTTGGGTCAGCTAGAAAATCACAGTTTTTATCTTTTATCAAGTTTACTTTAGGTTGCCACACCTTTCTAAATTCATTTACACCTTTATATAAATCTCTGATATTTTTGTTTTTGCTGTTTGTTTCAATTTCGTTAATTACGCTTTTCAAGTAATCTCTTTTTTTACTTCTAAACGTGCGGTTAACTTCTCGCTTTATTCTATTATAATTGCTTAAATTTGTTTCATTTCTTCATTTTGCTATTCTTTCCTAATTTTGACATACTGGGTGAAATGGAGGATATGACGCCCCCACAGCCACCCCACCCCTCTCCCTCCTTGCATGCCACAATGCACTAGACAGCTCATTTTGGTGTTGTAGGGCTATGGCATAAATATCGATATTGATGGGTGACTGGACAGAAAATATCTCTGATGTAGAAACACCATTTGAGCAAAATAGAGATGAATATAAGGTTGTGGTCTGCCCAAGGGAATGTTGGCGGGGGTTGTAACACCCCTCCCCCTTCCCTTTTAATTTTAAAAAAAATTGTCAATAAAGGGGAAAAGATGGAAAATAAGGGCTGACTACTAACAAAATGTATATATAACTTAACCCTTTACCAAAAGCCAGGGCACACCACTGATGGGAAGTCAAGAGTGATGACTGTTTTTATTCACTTTTTCTTGCTTATTTGTCTTTTAATTTATATATTTGTCTTCTGAGGAGTATATTCTAAAATGTGCAACAGTTACGGTGTAGATATTTTGCATGTAAGAGTATATATTTTATAACTAAGCACCATCTGACGTACATAATTTCTCTGTTTATACACAAAACATTAGTGGCTTGTTGGGACTTTCAGGTCCCATTAGTTGTAATTAGTATTATTACAATGTGAGATGATTCTTTGTTTTCAATCCTGCCACAGGAAGTGTTACCAATACAAATACATGTTTCAAACTACCATTTTGTTCCATAACAAAAATTCACGTTATAAAGGGTTAAAAACTGCCAAGAAACAATTTTAGGTACCCCCAACACAAATAACAAACCCCCGAAATCTTAAAAAGTTAACAACTTTTGGACCTTGTAGAGGCTAAACTGCTTATGTCTTAGTACATGCCATCAATTCCAGACAGCTGATACAACAAAAACTGACTTGTCTATTTTGAGTATTCTGGCAATAATATTGACTAACTTACATTAGCGGAAACATAAAATTGATGAAACTGAAGAACTTAATAGCCCCTTCAGTGGTCAAATGAATTGATTCAGTGATTCACACGTTTGTTTAAGTTCCAGAATGGGTTTGAATCTCTTTGCAAGTGTCCATCAGTTTTATCTATTGTCATTCATTCTCATTTGTGCAATTGCCTTTATCAAGGGGTCCCAGCTTTGATACCCAGTGGAGGCATAAGTGGTTCGGATCCCACTTTAAGCTGTAGGTTCAGTCCCGATTAGCCTCTCTGTTCATAAAGTGGACATAAAACAACAATTCAATCAATAAATCATTGGTGCAATTAGCGAAAAATGTCAAAAAGTGACATAAGACAAATACGAGGGAGTCAAATGAAATACCTTAAAAGTCTGACAAAAAGTGTTTGATGCACTATATATAGATGGTTGAAAACTCCTTTACAGTAGCTCAAATGTAACTGCATGTACATCCCAAAGATTATTTTCTTGAAGTAAAGGGTTTTCCAATAAGAATGATATGATTTTGAAATGAACTGGCAAGTATGCTTCAAATGTTATAACTGTCATTAGTTCTCATTTGTGTTTAGTATACTGTGACAATTCATCATGGCTAAATACATGCTTCAAGAATGTTTGATTCTTGAGTTTTAGAACATCTTGAAATGGATCATAATTTTGGGGAAAAAATTATCTTCTTAGATGAAGCTCATTTCTGGTTAAGTGGATATGTTAACAAACAATTTTTTTTTTTTTTTAATTAAAATAATTCACAAGAGATTCAAGAGAAGCCCTTGCATCCGTAAAAGGTCACTGTATGGTGTGGTTTATGGCATCATCGGACCATTTTTTTTTTTAAAGTCGAGGTATACACTTAACCTTTTGGGTCCTAAGTGTTTCGGTCGAGATACCCATATGTAACCCTCACGGTCCCAAGCATCTCGATCAAGACGCTGTGTCAAGGTTGTAGTTTTTACGTTATAACTTTTCCATTTTTGGCTAGAATTTCGATTTTTTAATATATATTGTTCCTAACACATGTATTTAACAGAAATGTTTCTTGCACTTTTTTTGTCTTCATGAAAATGGAGGGGAAAAGGGAATTCTCTTTAGCATCTCTTTTCAAGGGAAAATTTTTGCCGACAAAGGAAGACCGGCTTTGTTGTTCTAAAGCAATACTTTTCACTCCCGCCTGGTAATTGCATTCGAAGGAAGCTTGTTTATAAGTATCAGATGTCGAAATAAAAGTTTTCCATTCGGGCGCAAGCAAGGGGTGGGGGTGGGGGAGGGGAAGACTGGTTGTTGAATCTGCGTTGTGAGAATGGAATTTCGAGGCACGCTGAAGGAAACGTTTGTTTTTGAGCACAAGTGTTCCACCAGTTGCAACACAGGTTAACCTGCATTGCCTAAAAATAAAATTTCAAGCAGCTGCAAGAAACGGCGCTCATTTTTCACTGCATTCTAGCTTTTCGTCTGTGAAAGTTGTGCGTAGGTGTGTGTCGTTACATTGGTCATATGACAATGATGCAAATATTTTTCTGTTTCTTACATGCCAGCGATAATTTCCATGTGCAATTTGAACTTTTCATATCCTCCCCCTCTCCCCAATTACAGGAGGGGAAGGGGGGTACAAAATATGATAACCAGTGCTTTTTTTTCTGGCAGTACACAGCAGTACTCCATACTGGCACCTTATTATAGGTGAGAAAAAAACTAAAAACATATTATTTTAACAAGAGAAATGCATGTATGTATATAATTGGATGCATCATCATTTATGAACATAACACAATTTTGAGTACTTCTTATGATGAACACATTACCAAACCAACACAGTGACACAACAAATCAACTAGAATAGTGACAAAACCTTTCTTCCAAAAAAATGCAATAACTGTAAACTTTTTTACAGTGAGACTTTTAATTTTATCAATCAGATTTGTTATCTTTTATCCCCTGCAATGATACTCAAATGTAAGCATGTTAGAGAGATTTCACACCGAAGTGACATGCAACAGGGGACAAGCTGGAAGGCTGCAAGTGACACATGTCGCTTGGAAGCGAACGCTAAGTAATCAATTGAACCTTTTGAACCAAAGTGACATGACAAGCTGCATGTGTCTCGCTTGTCACTTGCATGTCACTTGGACTGGGCAGTTTTCTCAGTACCATGAATCATGTAGCCTCAGTTTGTTGTTCGGACATACGCAATGAATGCTTCACCCCAATGAGCTATATTAAATGTCTAGAATACACACCAACCGGTAGACTTACAACATTTTTGAACCTCTAATTTGTTGATATATATAATAAATTATCAGTATGAATAATGTTTCAAGATTTAAACACAATATTTGGCTGCAATTTGCCTTCAATATCATGTAGAGGTCGTATTTTGGCCATTTAGGTCATGACTGCTTTGTTTGAAACAGGCAACACTTGGAGGCAAGTCTGTCCAAAGTATAGATCAGTCAAATATTGTGCAGTGTTTCTCAATCGGTGGGCCATGGACCGGTAGTGGACCCTGGTATCTATTATACTTAGCGGTGAGAGGTTCTGCTAAAAGTGGTTGGCGAATAACATAATCCTAATTTCATATTTCAGTTGAGATTTTTTTTTAAGTCCACTTTATGCACAAATAGACTAAATAAGAATGGAAATACAGTTTAAAGTGGGATCTGCAATACTATGTGCCTCTACTGGGTATCGAACCCACGATCAATCGATTATTACAATGTGATGACATAAAAGCCTCCCACATTTTGATATTTGTCAAGAAGCCTACATGTAATCAAACTATTGCTTTTTACGATTATGCCAGAATTTATTTATTAATATTTAATTTCAAGGGTACATGTTAATTTATGTAAAAAATTTAAATACTGGAAAGATATCTATGAGAAAAATCCTTGGGATCCGCACATTGACTTCTAAAAAAAAAGAATTTACCAGGCCACGGACTCATGATCGTTGAGAACCACTGCTCTAGTATGTATGTCTTTGTTTTAGCCAGGCTGTAAATGAATGTGAGAAGTCAAGCACATACAGTTTGAGGTTGGTGCATATGATTTCTTCTATTTCTCAAGGACAACATTCCTCTCACGAGTTTAAATCACTTGCACAAATTTTACAACATGATTTACACATAGCAAAGTCTCTTCTTACGTTTTCTTCTGGTGACTAACAAACTGCTAAGTGCAATATATTGGTATCATCATGCAAACTGAGCAGAGAAACAAGTGTCACTTGCAGCTTATCACTTCAGCGTGAAATCTCCCTTGAAGCATATTTTTTAGGAATATTCCATTCTCAACTTCAATTTATGAAACAAATTATTTTGTGAATGCACTGTTGTGACTATGTTGGAATGAATTATGTACAGCTAAAACACATTTTTTTTATCTCATTTATTTCATTTCTTTGTAAGCCACCATCTTGACACACATTGTCCAATTTCGATCAAAAATTTTCTAGCTGCAGAAATAATTTTTCCATTATGATTCTAAATTTACAGCATTTATCGTGGCCACTAAATACATGACTTATCCCTCTCTGCCCATCCACACCAACTCATGCTCCTCCTAAATCATGCACCATATTTTGAAAATTTTATTGTCAAATTATAGTGCAAATAATACCATAATGCTTCCTTAAGTTTCGTGCACAAAGTTCAAAACTCTAGTCCATACAATATATTTACTTGAGTACCCAACACCCTTGAAAAAAAAATTGAAATTGTGGTAGATTATTAATTGATTGATTCATTGAGTTGGCGTTTTAACTCCACTTTAGGCACAGTAAGGCTAATCAGGACTAGACCTACAGTTTAAAGTGGAATCCGAAACCACCATGTGCCTCCACTAGGTATCAAACCCCTTGATTACGTGACGATGCTATCACTGAGCCATCGGGGAGGCCCTTGTGGTAGATTATGAAGGTGCAAGGCTTCATGGTTATAGAGCTTCTAACCAGATATAAATACCATTTATCCTGCATAGCCACATAGGCAAGCAATCCATTATGATGAGAAATAAAAAAAACTCTTTTAAAGAGTGTTCCGATTAAATTATGCCACAATTAACGAAAATGTCCTCAATTCTCCCATGTAATGTTTTAAACACGCAAAAATTTATTGTATCAATTGATCGTCACAGGTGAAACTGTGATGTGCCACTATGGTTTTCCCCACATAAGGAAGTGACTGATAACCAAAGTGCTACCACATTTCAAAATTATAAGCTTCATTCAACTATGCTGTATCAATCAATGCAAATGTTCTAACTAAACTTTTCTGATACTTTCGCTTTATTGTTTCTTGGATATATATGTTCCTCTTATTTCTGTTATCCATTTCTAGCAATATGAGGAAAACAGCCTGAAAAGACCCACTTTGACTTGTACTGCATTAATTATTTTTAGTATTATAAGCTCTGCTAAGCCTTTTCTTTACAAGTTTTCCAAAACTTTCTGACAATCTTAGAATCTCACAAGTATTTAAAGCAATAATTTTTAAAATTTTCTGGGAAAAAAATAAAAAAGAATTGGCTTTTTTTTGGTGGGTTTTTCTGAAAAACACACATGGGGAAAACTTGGCTGAGCCGATCCGGGCAAACTCTGGTTCAACAGCACACAAGATGCCATGAGACAACTGTGAGTAATAATACAGAAGTGAAGTGTGTTGAGTTCCCATATCAACACATATTAAAAAAAAAAAAATTATAATAATCTGGGTTTTGGAGGCCGACTTTTGACGTAGTTCTCTACTATTTTTGCCAATGACAGTATGCCATGTAAGTCACTTATGCAGTTCTCCAAAAGCTTGTCGGCAATTTCAAACAACTCATTTGCTGTTGTGCTGATTGTGATACTTTCACAAAACAGACCTTAAAAAAAAACTTATTGTTTTTGGCAATTAATCCCATTATCTCACATAGCAGGTCAACTTCGCATCATTGTTCCTATCAGTTGCTTCGTCCAATTGGATAGCAAGTTTCTTGTCCTTAAGTTGTTGGATCAATTGCGCATTTAAGTATATTCTCGGTCAGGTCAACTATTATATGACTGATCCTGCTATCAGAAAAAGGAACACTGCTCAATTGTTTAGGAGCAGATTAAACCATACCCGAGACCATATCAATTACTGCTGGCAAAATAAGTTCTTCAGCTATGGTGTGAGTTTTAAAATATAAAGAGAGGTTCTTATTATTATATAATATGTATTATATTAAATTAAATTATAATTAGAAATTATCTCACGAAAATTTCCTCCCTTTTTAATTTTTACTCACTTTTGTGCTACACGATATGCTACTTTGTATGTCGACATATGGTGGACTTCTTAACACAATGCGCTAAGATGCCAGGGGGTCCGGGGTTTGAATCTCAGCTTGGGCATGGGTGTTCTTTGTGGGTGTGACCCATAAATTTCATCATGCCATCACTCATCCTCATCTTTGCGATTAGTCACAAGTAGCAGAAAAGTGAACATAATCAATGCTACTTTTTACGATGCTGGAAGGGATTTTGTAGGCACAGTCGCTGAATGGTAAATACACTTTAATGTCGTTTCAATGACAGATCCAGGCTGTTCTTCAACCCGACAGTAGTACAAATGGAAACCATGTCCTATCATATTTCCTGTACTTTAGTTTTGGTTTCTCAGAAACACCGGGTTTTGTATTATCTCCAGTTCACGTTTCTTACACATGCCTAGAAACTTATTCATTGGGACAGCACTTTTACTCACGAATGAAAAACATGCTGGTGGACCTCACTACACTTGGCAATAACAACGCTCCTCAAGCTTTTAAGAAAAACTTTGATTTTGAGTCATGCGCTATTGCCAGAACTCTCATCTTCCTGTGTGCTGTTTCTGTCATCGTCGTAAGGAAAAAAATGATTATTTCTAAGTAAATCGTGATTAGCTTGTTTTCAAGATGAAAGATGATATTGATTTACACTTCAAAATTCCCACTACCCATGGTCTGCCATTTCGCTTGTCATAATGGTCACTGATAGGTAGTGAATAGGTCTGCTGCTAGGTGTCAGCAGAGGATAGGGGGATGTAATACCTGTGAACCACAGTGCATATCGCCAACAGATGTTAGTACGTGCGGTGACAGCATGGAGAGTGATCAGCAGGGACAGCGCTGGACAACGTGGTTTCTGTGGAAGGAGGGTGTTACACAGCAGAGATTCACAGGCAATTGGTAGCAGTGTGTGGAGAGTATGCACCATCACAAAGAACCTTGTACAACTGGGTGGATGGCTGGAAACAGGGCTGCACAACAAGGGAGAACGGAACCAGTTCCGGAAGAAAAGTGACAGTGATGACGCCAGTCACCATTTCGCGAGTGGACAGGCTTATTCAGAAGAACGTTCTCAGAAATGGAGGCAGCCACAGGACTCACCACTCACCCTGCATAACATCATGCACGAACACTTTAAACTGGGGAAGTTGTCTGCCAGGTAGATGCACAAAACTCTTAATGCAGCACAGAGACAACAGCATGAGGACGTGAGTCACACTCTCTTGCAATGCCATAACCAGGATCCAGAAGGCTTCATGTCAAAACTTGTGACTGGTGACGAGACTTGCATTCATTACCATGAACCAAAGACCAAAGTCCAATCCATGCAGAGGAAGCATAAAGATAGCCCCTCGCCGAAGAAGTACTGGACAACATCCTCGGCAGGCAATAGCTTGGCTACGGTGTTTTGGGACAAGGATGGCATCCTCCTGATTGACTGGCTGGAAACAAGGACCACCATGAACAGCACAGCATATGTGAGCACCCTTCAGCACTTGCGCCAAGCAATTCAAAGGAAGAGGCCAGGGAAATGGGCGCAAGGTGTGCTCGTGCAGCACAACAATGCGTGACCTCAACAAGTCTGGAGATGACTACCGCCATTGTTTCTATGGGGTTCCAGGTGCTACCACATACACCCGAATTGGCCCCTTCTGATTACCACCTGTTCAGTGCTTTGAAGAAACCTCTGTGTGAACATAATTTTGCAGACGTTGAGGACCTCCAACCAGCTGTCTCGACATGGGTGAGACAAACTCAAACAACGTGGTTTCAGGAGATCTTGGAGAAGTATAGAGATGAAGGGAGACTACATTGAGAAGGTTGACATATCTACCGAGGTGTAACTATTATGTGTGAGTGGGGAAGAAGAAAAAAATTGTGTATATCAATGTGGAACGTACTATGTATTTTTCTATTAATACATTTTAAGTTTCAGAAAAAAAAAAAAATTCCGGAAGTTCTCATGCCTCCCCAGTGAATTGAAATGATTTTTTAAGTCCACTTTATGCACAGATAGGATAATTAGGAATGGACCAACAGTTTAAAGTGGGTCTACTTTAGGACCATGATAAAATTCAAGTATAATTCCCGGTTTTCAAGGTGAACTTTCCAAAAATTCAAGCAGATGTTTTCTCTATTTCAACCTTACGTATTACCGCCTCTCAACATCCACACACAAATATCTTAATAATATAAAGGGTCTATGTGATTCCAACATCCAAAAATTATAATTCAATTAAACGGTATACATAATATATTTAAAATATTTAATTTAAGGTGCTAAGTTTCAATTTACAATCAGAGGCGCAACCACACAGGCATGGAGAAAATGGCAGGATAAATGTACTAATACTAATAATAATAGTGTTAATAATGTTATTAACATTATTATTATTATTATTATTATTGATTTGTTTTCTTTTACTTTGCTTTTTGTGCCACGTTTGGCTAATTTGCGAATATAGGGATGAGTGATATGATGAAATTGATAAATGTAGTCACAAACATCCATGCCCAAGCTGGGATTCGAACCCACCGGGACCAACATTGTTGTTGTTATTATTAGTAGTAGTAGTAGTCGTATCAAAGACGTTATTATCCTCGTGAATTATGCAAAAAGAGGGTAGAAGTTGGTGCTAAAGCATTTGTGTTTGAACAAACGATTTCAATTATTTTTTCAGCACATGACACAGTACTTTGGATCCCACTTTAAACTGCAGGTCCAGTCCCGATTATCCTTTCTGTGCATAAAGTGGACTTAAAACCACAAATCGATCAATCAATTTTACAACATTTTTTAATTTAGATAGTTCGGTGCCCAGGGCCGACTCCCGCCGTCCCCTAACTATGGTTATAAACTTGATAAGACTAAGAAAAGGAGGAATTTGCAAGCGTAGCGAGCAAAATTATACGAAAAAATAATTTTTATTTGCATAAAATGTGGCTGTGGCTCAGTCGGTAACGCGTCTGACTACCATGCTAAAGGTCCCGAGTTCGATCCCCGGCCGGTTCAAATCTGGGAACTTTTGTAACAATGGAAGCGGCCCCGGCGGCCACCCAGTGTCAAATAACATGGGTACCTGGGGGTTAAAGGTGGTCAGAGGCGTGATGCTGATCACATCACCCCCATTCACGACCGGATCAAGAAAGTGTGGGGCATTACCCCCACACCCACTATACGCCTTCATGGTGTGGTGCTATGCACAGGGGAGCACTTTACCTTTTTTTTACCTTTTGCATAAAATGTGAATAGGATTTGTATTAAAAATGCTGTAATTTTTCACGTCTACGAAGAAAAATTCAAGTAGAATTCACGCAAAATTCCTGGAGCCAATAATTCACGTACAATTCTCGGAATTCAAGGCATTCCCGGTGAGTAGCCACCCAGGAACCACTGTGCAATGTGCCTCCACGTGAGTCGGTGACCGCTCACTCCACCCAATGTTTACCAAGAACAGCTGAGCTTTATTATGCAACTGTTAATAACCACAAATATTGGTCTACTATATAGTATAATTATGTCACAGTTTGAACCAGTGTTCTTGGGTTACCAGCTAGGTTAAGTAGATGTTTGCAAAGTTATATTTGTGATGGTTCTGTCCTGTGATTGGCTAATTCTAGACCCCGGTATATTATTGGTGGATGTCCCGGCTTCTGAGAAAGAAGAATAAAAGAAGCCATGACCATTTCACGGTAAAGCAAGACTCTCAACAGGGACATGGGACACCAGCTTACACGCATGAAACTTACTTCTCAGCAAAAGCAGACATTCGCCAATAAAACACCAGGATCCAGAACGAGCCCATCACAGGGACAGAACCTAAGCTCCGCCCCCTTCACACTTACACATATAACTTTGCAATGGTCTTTAATTCAACATACCCTGATGATGAGAGCAATGCATGCACTCGAAATGTTGGACGCTAACATCAACTTAACCTGGGTGATAACCCAAGAACACTTGTTCGAATCACGTTGCCAGGAAAGCTACAATTCCTACCTCACAATTATGTAAAAAATATATATATATATTTTTTCATCAACATGTATGCATACTCACCTCAACATGACTTTTACGGTTTGTGTGGACCTTCTTGTAGCTTATTCGTCTACGTTTGGCATCCCTCAATTCAGCCAGAATCTCCATGTGAGTTTTTGGTCGTTTGCCTTCATGATCTTTTTGTCCACTACAATTAAAAAAAAATGATAAAATACTTTTATTAGGGACAAGACATAGTAATTGGTAAATTAATAATTTTACTGATCTATCTCCTTAACATGTTAACTGCCACATGAGTTGTATTCAACTAATGCTAGTTTTATGCTAGATTTATGGACAAAAAAATTGCAGATGGTTCGTGAAAATCTCAACTAGTGATGCTCTTATTGTTGCAATAAATGCAAACAATTTTAAAAGCGTGGATCAAATTAATAGATGTACATTAACTTCGTTTATATTTATTTTTAAAACAATATCAATACAATAGTATATGGCACAGTTATGTTATAAATAACAAAAGACTTAACGTTCAGAAAAAAAAACAACGCTCAGAAAAAAAAAACAATAAATATGATGTGAGCCAAATATAACTTATGTGGCATGCAGCGTAATAATTAATTCTAGCACAGCTTGAGTTGCATATGACTCATGCACATACAATAATTAAAAAATATCAATTTTTCATCTAATCACCAACAAACATATTGCTTTCAATATTTTTATTTTATTCTCGCAATAAAACATTGTAGCAAAATGGATTTTTTTCTATTGTGGCAGTCAACTTGTTAAACAGCCTGTAATTTAGTTCAAAATTCTACCAATTTGCTAGTATTCTTATGAATTTAAATTCATATACAATGGCTTTTTAAAGTAAATGTCTAAATATGCAACTTCTTCTCCAAATGCAAATTCCATTGCAGTTGCTTACAGTAATGAAGGAAGTAAATGACCATTCAATTTCATGAAACATTGGCAATTTTATGCCGGTACTTATTAGTACTGGCAAAAATTTCATGTAGGACTATCCCTACTTTTTACATCACATATAAAGTTATTTATTTATTTATTTATTTACATAAATGAACCCAACAGGCTCATGCCGAGTTAGAGAGTTCATGACATAATGGATACATGCTTCAGTGAGCGTTACTTGAGTGTGTTTTCATAACAGCATTTTTAAATTGCATATAAGATATACAGAATAAATCAATATTTTTGTTACGCTTCCCTAAGGCATTGTAGAGGACACTCATTCTCCAGATAGGAGATTTTTTGACAATGTTTGTTTGTGCTCTATTCACAAAAAATGTTTGATGATTAGGTCACGTTTTGTTGTTAGGAACGTGTAATTTAAATTGTAAGATCCAGAGAGGAAAGCCAAGTTTCCCATTAAATATTTTCCAGGGCAGCAGCAGGTCGCAGACTGTCCTCTGATCGTCAAGCCTGTGCATTCGGAGCTCTTCTATTAGATAACTTTAGGAATCAAATCTGGAATAAGTACCTTCAAGTTTGTACTTCATGTAACGTAATATTTTTGATTGTACTCGCTCTATTTTTGTAGTCTGTATTATACTGTCAGTGTTCGAAATAACAGACCTGAATTCAAGTTTTGAGCGTACTAAAGAGTAATATAATGAGTGTCTCGAAAGCCTATGTCCATTCTAATAATGAACCTGGTAAGTTTGTAAGCATCACTTATTACTTTGTTAATATGGTGAGTGAAAATTAGCTTAGAGTCAAAATAGATTAGATCCTTTGCAGTTTCCAATTTTTTAACGTTGGTAAATATTAATTTTATATTGAAAATTTAAGATACTTCTTTGTTTAGAATTAGTAATGGAATAGCATTTTGCTGCATTCAAAGAAAGACCTTTGCACAAGCACCACACACTCAATCTATGTATGTCTTGTTGTAGACAAACACAGTCTTCAATACTTTTTATTCTTTGGAAGAAGTTTAGGTCATCTGCAAAAACAGTTTCCTAGAATTAATCACGAAATAGAAGAGGTCCTATGTTGGACCCTTGAAGTACTCCGGAACATACTAGAAATTCACTTTATGTGTGGCCTTGATATGAAACATATTTTTTTCTATTCATTAAGTATGACACCATAAGTATCCTGAGGGGTTGGGAAAAGATGAAAGTGCCCAATTTACTTAGTAGTACATCAATATCTATAGTGTCAAAAGCATTGGAAAAATCAGTATATATTACATCCACCTGCCCCCCTCATCTAGTACCATTCTTACGTAATGCAGTTTTTCACCAAGGTTTGTTTCTATTGAGCAGTTGGGCAGAAATCCATGCTGGAATTCAGACAAATTTTCCTTGACATTGCTATATACTGGGTGAGTTTTTTAGCTTGACACAAAGAAATATCTCAAAAAGTATGCATCTGATCAAAAAAAAGTTCTGAATGAAATTTGTTCGTCACGAAGGGGCTCATCCAATGATGCCAAACTCTAACCTCCACCCACCTCCTGGGGGTTGAAGATCAGAGGACAGTGAGAGGCAAATTTAAAATCTCAAATGGGAACCGCCATTTTGTATTGCAGATTCGGATTCTCCAGACAAAAATACGTAGGTTTTGTCTTAACACATTGGGGTCTCACGACGGGCATAGCCTGCAGTGCACTTAAAGTCAATGTGGACGAACGACGGGCATAGCCCGTCCTGCGGTATGCAATCGCTTTGCCGATTGAACGACGGGCTAGGCTCGTACTTCGTCTCATGCACGTGTTTATTCAAGCCCCTCTGTTGAAATTCCCACCGCTAGGTGACTCATGTGCTATTTTTATCTCGCACCTGTGACTGTTTGTTGTCCGGTTGATGTACTGTGCATTGTTTAGAATGGCATCATTAGATCCAGACTGCATAGAGGATTCCACCTCAGAGTTTGAAGTTAGCGACGATTTTGATGATGCAGATGAATTTGAAGATTTGGAAGGTAGGTTATATTCATAATAATTATTGTCGACAATATAAACAGTGTTGCAAACTCTAGTATTTTATGAATGAAGTGAGAAGAGGTAATTATTTGGGTCTATTCATCTTGCCTCTTGCTTGATTCTCCTACATGCACTGATGTATTTTTAGTTTTTCCATTTATTATTTTGTATAGTGTATGTAAAATGAAAATTTATTTAATTTATTTAGTTTACTTATTTATTTCTTTAATTTTTACAGATGACGCAGAACCAACTGATACATCGTCTGGTCCTGTCCTGCAGCCACTTTTTCATACAAACGATAATTACTTGTAATTTGTAATTATTTTTTGTTATGTGCACATAAGAAGTATTCTTATGCAAGATTCAAAAGATGTATTGATAGTTTATGTAGTTAATTATTGAAATTTCCAGATTACGAACTTAAAGTATCTCTATATTAACATTTGTTACAATGTTGTACTTTTTTCTTCTTCACAAAACATTGCTGAAAAAATATTAAAAAACGTCTGAAAATGAAAATAAAATTTAACAATTTTTTTTTCATTGAAAAGAGGAAGTTTTGTAGATTTAAGAAATATGTGGTAAATAAAAACAAATTTAAAATATTTTTTCTATGATTTTTTTTAAAAACAACCAAAAACTGCAGACCAGAGGTAACAATGCTGTATTATGATTCCAGACCCGAATGTGTTAAATGCATTTGTGGATTTGTGATAGATGGCGCTGTAATCGCAAAATGAAATATTGCAGAAATGGTAAATAAAAAATGCACTTTTATTCGCAAAATGACGTGAGGCATGTTGAATTTTTATAAGAAACTGCATTTAGCATAACCCAGGAACAATGATGTGGATGTAGCAGTATTTTGTTCCCATCGGGGTGCTTTTTTAATGTGAGTCCCCTTGCCTTTCACCATCGGGGTGCTTGTTTTAGGTGAGTCGCCTCGCCTCTCACCATCGGGGTGCTTGTTTTTAATAATCATTTTACAATAAGTGCTTGAAAATGTCACCACCCACATCGATACACTGATTTATCCCCACTTGGAATGATTGGACACAACTAAGAAGCGTGCCCGGTGAAATCTTTCGACATGCATTGGTGATTCGCTCAACCATGTTCTCACGCGTTGTTGGCAGTTCATTATAAACTTCACTCTTCACATAGCACCACAAACAAAAGTCAAGCGAAGTAAGATGTGGCGATCTTGCAGGCCAAAACAGTGGACCACCTCTTCCGATCCACCGACGGTTGTACATGCGATCTAATACTTCCCGTGCTGCAACAGAATAATGTGCTGGACAACCGTCATGTTGAAACCACAATGTTTATCGCACGTCTAAGGGAAGGTCTGCAAGCAATACTCTAAGTTTGCTCTGCAAGAAGTTTCGATATTTCTCACCATTTAAGTTCCCATCGATAAAATATGGACCAATAAGTTTATCACCAATTATTCCACACCAAACATTTACATTCCAAGAGCGCTGATGTTCAACTTGGCGTAACCAATGCGGGTTTTCGACACTCCAATAATGCATGTTGTGTCGATTAATCGTACCGTGGTGTGTAAAAGTAGACTCGTCAGAGAACAAAATTCGAGTAAAGAAATTGGGGTCTCCTTGTATTTGCTGAAGTGCCCATTGACAGATTGTCACTCTGTTTTGAAAATCATCGCCATGAAGTTCTTAATGCAACAAAACATGAAACGGATGATATTTTCTACGCTTCAGTATTTGGCACACAGTAGTCTACGAAATTCCCGATTCACGACTTATTTGTCGAGTACTAACGTGGGGGTTATGAGCCACTGCAGCTATTACCGGAATTTCATTATTTTCTCCAGCAATTGTTCTTCGGCGATTCCTTTTTTTTGGTTGTACAGTTCGCTTGGTGGAGAACTGTTGAACAACTCTGCGAAAAGAAGCGTGCGATCGCACCAGTTTGGAAAACGTTGACCATAAAGAATCACAGCATCATTGATATTCCTGCCACTTTCTCCATAAATGTACACCATTTCAATTTTCTCTTGCACCGTTATCACCACTACTTCCGTCCTCTTCTTCAGTCTTCAGACTTCGTGGCAGATTATGCCGTGTCTGACTAGGAAACAAGGTCAAATGGTCTTTGGGGGAAAACATGCGGTCTTGAAACATGCTCGGCAATCTGTTCAAAAACGTTGTTAACCACTTATAAAACTGTAAAACGTTGAAGATTTCAAAGCTCCGTAAAAACCTTTGACCATGTGAAAATAAACAATCTCACTTCCACGGAATGGATCGTCAAGTTAGTCGTCTTCACAGCTAATGTTGTGCTGCCGATGGCTGGTACTGGTCCCGCCCACTTGCTTCCTCCCTCCCCCCTCCTTTTCCCCGCTACTCCTGCATTATTACGTCATCCCTCCACCTTGGAACTCCTCTATTATCATGAACGCTCATTTCATTTCTTTCGTTACATTAAAGCCTATTTGTTTTTATCTTCTTCCATTTTTTTTAACATCTTTCCTCTACATTCCCTTTCTTCAACGTTTTACAGTTTTATAATTGGTTAACCTAGTTTTTAACAGATTGCCGAGCATGTTTCAGGACCGCATGTTTTATCTTACAAACCATTACACCTTGTTTCCTGGTCAAACAGACACGGTATAATCAGCCACGAAGCCTGACGAAGAGGACAGTGTTCTCGAGAATTGCACCAAATCTTACTTTTTGCGATCACAAATCCAAAAAAACAGTTTCAGACAAAACCTACGTATTTTTGTCTGGAGAATCCGAATCTGCAATAAAAAATGGGGGTTCCCATTTGAGATTTCACAGTTGCCCCTCGCCTCACCCCCAGGAGGTGGGGTGGGGGTGGAGTTTGGCATCATTGGATGAGCCCCTTCGAGATATTTCGTTGTGTCATGCTAAAAAACTCACTCAGTATATGTGGCAATATAAGACTTGCTCAAATATTTTAGCAGGGGCAGATAAAAGAGCTAGGGGACGATGGTTTCTGTTCTCGGGGGATTTTGGTACAGGACCTACAGAAGTTGTTTTTTTTTGCACCATTTGGGAAACTGCATAGAAGATAAAATCGTGTTGTAGATAATGAAGAGAGGATTTTTAAATATATCTATACATCCTTTGAAGATGTAGGGTGGGATTTTGTCTGGTCCCTATATGCACCTTTCATTAACCACCACCCAACACATGGATGCATACATACAAGGGTATCAAACCAGGGACCTCTTGATTACAAGGCAACAACACAACCACTATGCCATCGGGGAGCCCAGCCTGTATGTCGAATAAAAATGCAAGTCATTGATGGAATCATGGACAAACATGTCTGTAACAATTTCCTGAAGAATAAAGTGAAAAAAATGTCCAACAAATGGGGTTGTCACGTGTGTTCACATTCCAGCAGGATAACAACAGCAAACATACTGCTCAACTCAACAGGGACTGGTTGATTTTAAATGTAGTTCAAACTTCAGAACTAAATCCAATTGAGCATTTATGGACATTTTTTTAAGAAAAATGTTCATAAACATTAGTGCAAGTCAAAAGAAGATCTGAAAAGAGCCGTCGCTTTAGAGTAGGAGGGAATCAGTCCAGACATCTGCAAGACCTTGGTCGCTTCTATGCACAGGAGATGCCAAGAACTTATTAAGGCAAAGGGTTATGCATCTGGCTATTAAACTGTCATATTTTTAACATTTTTATGTGTGTTTTTTTTGTTTTTATTGCAACTGTACAGACAGAAATTTGACATCAAAGTAACATGTTTGTGCTAAACTGTATGATTTTGCATTATTAATAAAGTTTATGGGGGAACAAAGGGTTGTAAAGAAATCACCATGTGTGTTATACCTACATGTAGGGAGAATACCTAATGTACTAAGGCTTATTGTAATTTTTGCTTTCGTTTACTTCTCACACTTCGTCTGTACAAACAACATTGTGAGTAACTGTATATTCATGTATTCATTCTAAACTATGGGACAATATCAAACCATACAACAATTGCAGGTACATAGATTTTTCTGTATGCTTTGGTATACTTGGAGGCCACAACGGTTCCCTGACAACGAATTTCTTAAGTAGATATCTCTTTCTTTCTTCTTCTAATGAACCTGCATCAAGACAGAATGCCAACATTTTAGTTTGTATGAAAGCCCTAGCCATTCTATTCAAAATTAAACAAACTTCAAGGCTTTATGACATATAGTTCTCTTTTCATATTTTTAAAATAACATATCCACTCATTTGAAAACCCCACACTTTAAAATTCATATCAATTAAAAAATAAAAACAGCTTTTAACAACCGTAAAATACCCACACTGATTTGTAATTTGGGTATGTTCTATCTTTATATGTTTATAAAATAACAAAACAAACATAACTGCCATATCATCTGTAGCTTTGGAAATATCATCTGTAGGTTTGGAAAAGTGACATGTTTAATGGTGCCAGCACATATACGAGGTCTGTCCAGAAAGTTTGTGATTTTTTTAAAATTATGTACCAATAATTGGATCTGAATTAATCTTGGACAGCCCTCTAGCATCACATTTTGTGTACTATGGGCTGAAAAGTAGTTTGATCTAGCAAACGTTTAAAAGAAGGTTGCAATTCTGCTGTAGATGATGCCTCTTCATGAAGATCATCAATGTCAAAGACTTATTCATTGTGCAGAAAATTAATGAAGTAATATTTTCCAACCATTGCCTGACAGTTCATGGAAGTAGCTGAAGAGGTTAACATCTCAAAAACTGTGTCTTGAGATTCTGACCTACATTTTTGGAATGCACCGCCTCATAGAAAGAAATTGTCACGATTGTTGTCAAAGGATCAAAAGCAGACACTACTAGAAGAGAGGTTTTGGTCAAGAACTCAATGACACTTGTTTCCCAATCTCCAGATTCAAAGGACTTCTTTTTGTTCCCCAAATTTAGATCTCAGAACCTTCAGCTTGTGAAAGTGATACATTGCCACCAGGCCACCTTTAGGAATTGGACAATATGGTTGTCTCATGAGGCAAGCTTGGTATACTTCAAAACTTTGAAGCTCTTTTTCTCAGAAATAGCTGTCTAGTGCGCACTAGCATCCTGACACAGGGTATCCTACCACTACAGTTCCAAAACTCAATTTCTCAAGCTGTAGCCTCTCCTTGGAAGAGCGATTTTACTAATGATGATTTAGCAAAAATATCTGCAATTTGCTTCAAGTTCTTAAATTTTGCATTAAAAATATTAAATTGTAATGAAAGAGTACACATATGACATTTCTCTAAGTATAAAGAATTGAAATGAATTACTGAGAAGTTATTTCTTATTTTCATTGTGAGACAAACAGGGTCAGCGCATGCTTGCTACCCTGATATTTCATGCTACACTCCAATCATATCAACAGAGCTTTCAGGGTTGTTAGTTCAAACTCTGGCAGGACCACCATGAAAACTAAACCAACACATATGTTCCTCCAAATATGCTTAGTTTCACATGCACAGGGTGTTTCAAAAACATTTTTTTTAAACACTATGTACTTAGAAATCAAAATTAACTTCAGGTAAATTACTTACGGTAAATTTCCAAGATCTTCAATGCCGTACGCAGGGAGTGGTGCAGCTGGTTCTGTGTTGTTCACTACATAATCATAAAGAGCTAGTCTTTCATCAGCACTAAACTCTGAAAACATCCGATCAGCTGTTCTAGGTGTACACTTTCTAACCAATCCATCTCCATAACCTGTATTCATAAAGTAAAGAACAATCTGAGGTTGAATCTTGGTAAATACTAGGGCTGAGCTGATACCAGTGGTATTGGCATCGGAGAGCATCAGTCTGAATTTATTTACCAATGATTTTCAAGTGTTTTGGTTTTTCACGGAGTCTTGAAAAATGCCATGCAACACTTTCCCGAAGTCTAATTATCCTTGATATTATTCAGAGTATATTTTAATTTTGCACCAGTTTTGTGTTAAAAAAAATCTGAATTTTGTTCTAACTTAATATTCTGATGTAATTTTCAAATATTTTAGAGCAAAAATCTTGGTTACTTAATGTACATATATTGGGGAATACTTACACACTATTATTAATAAATAATTTGAACAACTTTTAATTTTTATACTTTTCAAGCATTTGCATCGGTATTGGTTGGAATCGGTGAGAGTACCGGTTCAACCCTAGTAAAAATATGTAACCTTCACACAATAGAACTGACCAATATCTTTGTTAAGGAAATTTTAACACATGTGATGGTATATCATCTGTGGAAAATACAATTGTTGCAAGAGTTAAATGCAAAAATGTTACACAATTTCCATATTAGTAAAAATATTGTACATCAGGGAAATAAATCACATCAATAATAAAAAGATACTTAACGCGGCACCTCCTTTACCTGACATTTCACATCAATGCCAATTTCTTCTGAGCAACAAAAGAAAATATCTGGGTTGAAAAATTAGGAAAAGGGGTAGACAATACCACAATGTTGATATCGTTATGACTATGGTTACGCAAACTTTTCATATGAGTAAAATAAATACTAGTTAATATAGATGAAAACACAAACAAAAATATAACTGGAGAATATTATAATTATTAATAATAATGAATTACAGGGTGATTCAAAAGTCCCACCATATTGATGGCCACCACATTGAATTCAACTCAAAATTTAAAATGGGCAGGGGGTGATATGAAAAATCAAATCAGACTAGAATTTCACGAGAAATGCAATGGCGAAGTTTTTTTGACATACCTTTAACCAGTAAAATGTTATGACTGCATGATTGTAATAAATGTCTCATTTTCCAATTGTGAGAAACCAGTGCCAGAATGTTCCGAACATGTCAGGAACACATCGATATCATACTGCTGTCTGGAGAGAGAAGTTCACCTGCCATTGCAAAATTTTGAAAAATTAGGATGCATCTTTTATTCGCGACTTTAAAAAAATTATGACATTTCATCAAATCATATGCTGTTAAAAATGTGCTGATTTCTCATTTGAAATAACGATAATGCAAAAATAGCATTGTAGAAACTGGTCACATTGTAGATACCATAATGTTATCCAACAATAGAATTGTTGTTTCTAACTGGGCATTGTAAAAACTGTAGGCATTCTTCATAACGTACCCTATGATTTTATTAAGATTGTGTTCGTTCTTCTCTAAGCTTGTACAGGTATTCATTTCTACTGAAGTGGATCTACAGGTTTGTCGCCAATATGAACGATCGTGTGGAGAAGAAAGCATCATCAAGCCTGCGAATAAGGCATACTTACGATGCAAGATTCAAACTTGCAGTTGTTTGTTACGCTAAAGCCACAAGCACCAGAGGGGCTGAAAGGAATAATGGACTTGACGAATCTAATGTGTGATGTTGGGTTCTGCTGAGCCGAAACTAAAAAATGCACTTCAACGAGAAGATCTTTCAGGGGACCAATTTTCTTTTCTTCCCTCGGCTTATATTAGTTTATTTTTCTTTCCCCTCCCCCCCCCCTTCAAATTTTAGGGTGCGGCTAATATTCATGCCAACACGGAAATTTTAATGAACGATACCCCCCACCAGATTCAGTGCCACATGTGACAGTCGCACCATTAGCCCAAAAGTTTCGGGAGATAGGATCAGGCAATAACAGGTGACTTCCATTGATGAAGAAACAGCCACAGAAGTCCTGGCTTCATTTGCAAAGTCCGCAAAACATATCACACACCGATTATGACAAGAATGTGGTGTTAGTCAACCATCAATCATTTGTATCTTGATGCCCCTATAAACTTCAGCTTCAACTTCATCTCAGTGAGGATGATCTGGATCGTGGAGTTGAATATTGTGAATGGTGTTTTGGACAATTACACAACTGTCATATGCGACACTGGATCTCATTGGAGGTGATGTTGATAAATCATCTGCAGTGGCACATGAAGTTCTCCCCCCCAGACAGCAGTACTTTCTTTAAGTGTTCTTCACTGGTTAAGGATACACCGAAAAAACCTTCACCATTGCATTTCTTGTGAAATTCTAGCCTGACCTGATATATCACATCACCCATTTCCCATTTAAAAAATTTGAGTTGAATTCAATATGGCGGCCACCAATATGGCAGACGTCCGCTTGGAACACACAAATATGGTACCCTCTAGGTCTAACCTGTTTGTACCCAGTCTAACTCCTTTACATCTTTTTAGGGGTTGTTCAAGGACTATTGAATCAACCTGTAATATTCTACTTGTATTTAATATAGGCTTATCAGTTTATTTATTTTGTATATCTTATGTCACACTTACACATCATTACATTAAACCTGAATAATGTTTAGATGAAATGGATGAAGGTAGAAAAGGCAGGAAAATCCATGTCAAAGCCAGAACTCAAACCTGGAACCAAGTGTTTTTATTTTTAATGCCTACTGATTCAACTATACCAACCAGTATATTGTTCTCTTAGTAAATTAACAATTCTAATGATCTGACATTTTTCAAAGTAACTATGATAGTGTATATTTGTCTATTATTATTAAAAATGCACAACACATCCATCTTTTTTATGTAAATCTCTAAATGTTCAATTTCATCTTCTGAGACAAAACACATGATCTAATATGATTTAAAAACTGTAAGTATAGTTTTTAACGTCCTTTTTTTTATATTCTGGAATTGTGAGTAATACGCATCAAACCTACAAAATGCTAATATGATTTGCTTATTTTTATTCGGTGTTACTCTTCTGCACTTTGGGTAATTATGACAATGAGAATGAGAGATGATATGATGCAAAGAATACCATACTTGGGCCACAATTCGAACCCGGGACCTCTGACAGTGTCCCTTCATCAATTTCATTGTGTCATTACTCAATGTTCTTCTTGAAGGTTCGCATAACCACTTTTTTACATGCAAAATAATCTAACACAGTTATTTTTAGTGGTTTTTATTTGATTTTATCTGTGACGTTTCATTCTGGTTTCCTAGAACATTCTCAAGCTACACATACAACACCACCTCACATGGGCTAGTCACTCTACACTTCTGAAGTTGTGTTGTTGTATATGTAACTTGAGAAAGTTCTGGGAAAACACAATGAAACGTCGCAGATAAAATAAATTTAAAAAAAATATAATAAAATAACTGTGTTAGTTTATTTTGCGTGTCATTACTCATCTCATCTTTGTGATTAGTTAAAACTGGCACAAAAGCAAAGTAAAACAATCAATCACTCTTGATTATGTTTTAACTATACATGCTATAATTATGAATATGGACAAAATAATGGTTCACAATGTATTTATTGTATTTTACAAATGCAAATCCATATGTAAAAAATGATTTTTTTTCTTTGTTGAAAATTTTCTAAATTAAAAATATGAACTACAAAACTTGCAATGTTCTGTAGATGAAAAATCATATATTACATTCACCTGTGACTGGTCTATCACCCAAAGGAATGTATTGTATACAGGGTGGTGAAAAGGTTCAGAGGCTTATTTTGAGCTATTTTCCTCGTGATATTTGCATTTCTCTAAAATATATGTGTTCCTTTTAATTCTTTATTTAATATTAGACTAGAAACTGTGATCATATTCATTTCCTTACCGATGAAATGAAACAAAAGCAATTGGAAAAAGTATGTTATTCTTCAAAATTCTTAATTTTACTGATGAGAAGATTTTCACCGGGGGCATGTGTACAACTGTCAAATTTACAGTCAATTACTGAAGAAGGGACAGAAGAATTCTGTTGCTGCAAAAGTTGTCTCTGTCATTTTACGGTATCTGTGGTGGCTTTGGTACCATTTGAGCAACAATAAAAATGTATTTTGTGTTCATTAATTACTAGAAAAGGTTAACAGGCACAAATGTGAATCAGGCTACTATATGTACTTCACACTGTGGCACTACGCATTCACATTATTTACTTATTTACTTTAAATGTAATGATAGTCATCAATTCTTAATTTACCCAGTATTGTGTGGTAATGCAATGGCATACAGTATTCCAGGACAAGCATGTAGCATTTTCGGCTACCAATGAGGCTCATACCAGTGTACACCTAAACGGTACATACTAGGTTGAAAATTCAAGTACTTTAGATTGAAACTCACCATTTCCAACAACTTCCTCCCCTCTTTTCATTTTTCGCTATGTGCACTAATAACAGAGTTGCCTATGGGACCATACTTTTGAATCATCCTGTATTTCTAAAAACTGGGAATGTAAACATAAGCTTCATGTACATTAATTCAAACAATATTGTACTTTATTCCTGTTTAACTTTTACTTTTGAATTATAGGAATTTGTCTATGAAAATATGTTACCTAACCTATCCTAAATCTAATATAACTCCTGATACTATTGGCGTCCCATTCTTGAATTTTGCACAGTTATTGAGTAATAGTGCATGTATGACACATAAACTTTGTTAGTGTTTTAAGTGCATTTTATGCACAGTACAACTAATTGGAACTGGACCTACAGTTTAAAGTGGGATCCGAACCACTATGTGCCTCCACTGGGTATCCAATCCGGGACCCCTTGATTACAATGTGACAACGCTACCACTGCGACATCGGGGAGGCCCGTATGACACATAATTTCTTCAAGGACCCATGTCTTCTTTTTGAACAGCTGGAAGTAGCCTCCTCAATGGTTGCAACCAAATGACCTTGGTTCTTTCCTTGTTGATAGGCAAGACTTGGCATTCAATTTACTTCAACAAAAGACAACTGATTTCAGTCTTTCTGCCACTTCATCCCTTGTACTTCGTCTATCAGAATTGTCAATATGTACATTTACATGAAGATTCTGAGGATTTTTCGCTTACATTTGACGTACGAGCAGGATTTGGACTTAAAACTTACCTTCATACAAATGAGCAAAAATCATCTTCCAAGACGACAATATTATTTTACTATTCATAGCTACAATTAAAATCAGTACTTTCTCTCTATATACCGTATTTACTCATGTATAATGCACACTTTTTTCCAAAATTTTTACCATCAAAAACTGTGGTTTCTATTATGCACGGAATACTTCAGACAGCCAACATTAAAACCATACATGTTTCCATTATGTCACTGTGTAAAACAGGTATAAATCAACAAGCGCAAATACAACTTACTAGGTTGGATTTCTACAGTAATAAATTTTTTTAAAAAAAACACTGTAAAAATTGAAATGGCCATTTTCCATGATTGTTCACTTTGTAACAGAATGTTTTGTGACACTGAGAAAAGCAGCATGTGTTCTGGCAGAATTCGAAAGCGCACCTCTCGTCACACAGAATATGTACCAGCGATATTGGTTGGGTGAGAAATAATAGAAAATAACTTCCTGGGTGCTGCAAATCCATAACATAATTTTGCTCTCACTTTCTTCTTCTACTACAGAATAAACACGGTGGTTACAGAAGTGAAACCTTTGGGACACTATACACAGTGGAGGGAGAGAAGGAGGTTCTGTGGGTATACACAAGATGATATTTTCTCTTGGTCACATAGAAACAGGTGTGACTCATTGAATAGGCATACTGCCATTCACTCTTGATTGGCATAGCAACAGCTTTACGACCTACAACTAACAAAGCCATTTCTTGTACCTGAATTGTACTGCACATTATGTATGAGACATGATTGTTTGTTGCTTTTCCCCATCAAAAACTAGGGTGTGTATTATGTGCATTACATGCGTAAATACGGTAAGTATCAATCTAAGTATAAGTTATCTTTGTTGTGATAAGAGCACACAATTTTGAAAACTTAACACGCCATACATAAAGGATATTCAAAAAAGGATATAGGTTACATAATACACACACACAAAGATCCTGCAATACTCACTGGTGATTTGCTGAAATGGTAAAGCCAAATTAAATATAACAGTGTTGTAATTCTTGGATATGATACTCCCACATCATTTACATACAGTCATGAACAAACTTCAAGCTTTTATTGAAATTAATGACATACAGTGGAATTGTTACAACCCAGATGAGAGCTATTCAGAAATCAACTTCCGATTGGCTCGTAAAAAGCAATACATAACTGCAGTGACATGGTACAGGCTCAGTAGCCAGCAGTAATATGTAATCACACTCCACACACAACCGCAGTCCATTTGCATCAACAGTGCGCACGTAGGAACTTTGTGTCGTGTTTATGGCAATGACATTATGATAGTGCTGTAAGAGACTGGTGCATGAAATGTACGGCAGGGTGTGCAGATGTGCATAATGAGGGAGGCCAAGGAAGACATTCAAGTGTGACTGATGAACTCGTCCGACAGATTGAAGAAATCGTGCAAGCAAAATGCCATTTCACAATTTCACAACTCTCTGAGGAATTTCTTCGAATTTCCATGACACAATTGATGATGAATTTTGGCTGCATTTACTCCTTCTGCTTGAAGGAATCAAATCACACCATGCACCTCACAACTATGGGGGAGTATGAGGGAGCAGTAATATGAGCGTTCATGTTTGTCAGTTGCTACTCATGCACTGTTGACGTAAAATGACTGCGGTTGTGTGTGGACTGCAATTACACATTACTGCTGGCTACTGCGAATGCGTCATGTCGCTGCAGTTAGGTATTGCTTTTTACGAGCCAATTGGAAGTTGATTTCTGAATAGTCCTAGTATGTTCATGACTGATCAATTTAACTACAGAATGCTCTTTAAACTATGGCTAAGCATAGAGTTTACATAAGCATAGATATGAAAACACTATAAGTATTTTATAGGGTTAAATCTTAAAGATAAACAAAAAAAAATCCTAAA
The DNA here is from genome assembly GCF_977018435.1 of Lepisma saccharinum. Lineage (NCBI taxonomy): Eukaryota > Metazoa > Arthropoda > Insecta > Zygentoma > Lepismatidae > Lepisma > Lepisma saccharinum. The sequence goes on along the minus strand of NC_139235.1, from coordinate 53,954,119 downwards.
TACAACACAACTTATACTTCACTCGAATTTAAAATTAAATTATTCTATCATGTTAACATTTCTCACAATAGCAGGAAAATTGTTCTTTCTTGATGTCAAATTTGTTCCTAAATGTCAAATACACTCTTTCTATCTACGTGTGTATATATAAACTGATATGTTCATTTGTATTTGTATGTGTATCAAGGTGATTTGAAAGATCTTGGAACGAACTATATTTAAGGACTTACACTTTTCAACATTGTTTTTAAAAGGATCAGTCAGTATAAGACAAGCTACCTACATGTAAATACAAGCCACCTATGTGTAAATGTCGCAACTCGACGAAGCTCCTGCCACTGGAAGGGAGTTCCATTGTTGCCCGGCAGATGCCAGCTGTGTTGCAGGCTTGTGTGAAGCAGAGTGCCAGTGTGCGCTGTGTCAAGTGCTGACATGCAAGGACAAGCCGTCTGGTATTTCATGGAGGACAGTAAGGAAGAGCAGAGAGCAGTCATGCATTTCCTGGTGGCGGAAGAAGCTGTCTCACAGGTTGGATGATGCTATTGTTTGCGATACTGACAGAGGGTCCAGGTTGTGGATTGTCCTGCACTGACGTATTTCTGAAGAAAAACTCCAACTCCACTCCTTCCCTATACACTGCCGTCATTCGATGGTGAATGTCTTGCGTCCTAGCACCTTTCGTCACCTGCAAACGCTCAACTGCTCACTGCTCTTCCTAACTGACCTCCACGATATGCCAGACAGCAAGTCCCTGCATGTCTGCATTTCACACAGCTCACACTTGTACTGCTTCACACAAGCCTATGACACAACTGCCATCTACCAGGCAACAATGGAACCCCCTTCCAGTGGCAGAAGTTTCATGGAGCTGCAACATCTATACGTTGAGATATACGAGGTGGCCTGTTTTCCACTGACTGACCTTATATTTTGAGATTATACCATCACAGCAGAGGTGTTTCTCCAGGTTTCGAAAACAATTACAAACTACCACTTTCACTTCATCAGCTGATGGGAATGTCCTTGGACCAAGGAATATTTTCATGGAGTAAAATCCAGTAAATAAGATGGATAAAAAAATGTTCATCATTTGAGCAATGGGGTGGGCAGGGAGGGCTATATGTGGCTCTTTTTTTTTTTTTTTTTTTCAATGAAAGTTTCAACTTGTTGCAAGAGTAGAACCTGCTGTGCTAACAGAACAGGGTGGATAAAAATCATAATTTTTATTTAAAAAATCATTCTTGATTTTTATTTAAATCGGATTTATTTTAAACACACTTAAAATTGCTTCTATGGTTTTCTGGTAAACGGCCTTCTAAAATATTTGAAAAGTTTAATTAAAGCAAATTAAAATTATTTATAAATATTAGTTGCTGAGATTACACCAGCAATGTTGGAGAAGGTGTTTCGGGCTGTGTTGGATCAGCTGCATCTGTGTCTAGATTTGAGGGGTGGTCACATTGAGTTACACTGATATTGTGTCCTACTGTGATATGCTTTTCAGTGTTTGTGCAATAAATCCTGTTCATGTAGAAATGTATAGCGACTTTGTAATCACCCTGTTAATCAGGTTGATTTAAATTACAATATAAATCAATATTTAAATTGCGTGATTCCTTAAAAATAATCACTGATTTAAATCACTTTAAATAAATAATTTATAGAATAATGTACAAAAGGATTTTGTAGACATCAGAATCACTTTTGGTGAAAGTACATTAATCTTGAAATCATTTAATGGTGTTTCTTAGGCTCTCAGAAAGGAAAGAAAATATATGTACTGATGGGGTGAAGCTGATGCGAAAGGAAATGTAAACTGTAAACACACTTAAATTTCTCTTGATTTAAAATTCAATATTTTTATAGGTAAAAATATCAAACATTTGTAGAATAATATGCAAGATACTAATCATGTTAAACCGTATAGTGTTATAATCATTAAACTGTAAATAAACATTGCAAACTATCATTAAAAATCGCCAAAAATCCACCCTGATTCCAACTTTACAAAAAACATCACAAAGAGTAATAAAATACAATTTACATGGTCATAACTAGGGATGGCCAAATCCGGATCCTGGCGGATCCGAAATCAGATCCGGTTGGTTCCGGATCCTAAGGATCCAGATCCTAAAATTTTTCGGATCCGGAATTTTCATATCCGGATCCAGAACTTTCGGATCCGGATCCAGAATTTTCGGATCCGGATCCATTTTGCCATCCCACATGCGCTTCTTTGGAAAGTAAGAATGTGCTTATAACATATTGTTACCTGCTAATATATATATATATATATATATATATATATATATATATATATATATATATATATATATATATATATATATATATATATATATATATATATATATATATATATCGCACATGCACGATTTGTAATTAATTAATACACTTACAAGGGAGGTCTAAGTCTCCCCCTCCGATTTCCATGAAACTTGGCAGGTGTATAGAGGTGTATATATGGCATAGGAAGAAACAGAGAGCATAGGGCCTCTCTATACACGTGTCAAATTTCATGGAAATCGGAGGGGGACACAGGGGTCAGATGATCCCCACGTCAATTTGTCCTCATCTTGACATTTGAGGCGGGTTTTGCTCCCTAAAACAGTTTTTTAGCCGAAACAAAAAGAAACATGTATTTCTTCCTTTGGGCCCCTCTATACACCTGCCAAGTTTCATGAAAATCGGAGGGGGACACAGGGGTCAGATCCTTATTTCAATTTGTCCTCATCTTGACATTTGAGGGGATTTTGCCCCCTAAAACAGTTTTTAGCTGAAACAAAAAAACACGTATTTCTTCCTTTGGGTCCCTTTATACACCTGCCACGTTTCATGGAAATCGGAGGGGAACACAGGGATCAGATCCCCACTTCAATTTGTCCTCATCTTGACAATTGAGTAGGTTTCGCCCTGTAAAACCGTTTTTTATAATAATAATAATAATCATCATCATCCTTTGCGCAACAGCCCATGAAGGGCCTGGGCATAAATACCGACTGCCGGTCTCCTCCCACACTTTCTCTCGTCACCTCTAAGCGTGGAGATCTTCAACCAGTATTGGAATAGTCGGGGGGTCAGCCCAACGTATCCCCAGCCGTTATAGTAGGTCGTCTCGACCGGATTACACTCACTCACTCGGAGCTCCCCAATTTCGTCACGATGGTGGGTTGCCACCGGCCCTATACGTAGGCCGAAAAATTCCAACCAGAGCCGGATTCGAACCTACGCCGTCCCACAGCGAACGATCTCAAGACGATTGAATCCCTTAACCTGCTCAACTATGGAGGAGGACAAAACCGTTTTTTAGCTGAAACAAAAAAAAAACCACGTATTTCTTCCTTTGGGCCCCACTATACACCTGCCAAGTTTCACGGAAATCGGAGGGGGACACATAAGTCAAATGTCCACTTAAATTTGTCCACATATTTACATTTGAGGGGGGGGTTGTCCCCTAAAACAGTTTTTTAGCCGAAACAAAAAAAAACACGCATTTCTTCATTTGGGCCCGTTTATACACACGCCTGCCAAGTATCATGGAAATCGTAGGGGGACACAGGGGTCAGATCCTCACTTCAATTTGTCCTCATCTTGACATTTGAGGGGTTTTGCCCCCTAAAACAGTTTTTTAGCTGAAACAAAAAAACACGTAATTCTTCCTTTGGGCCCCACTATACTGCCAAGTTTCATGGAAATCGGAGGGGGACACTTAGATAATCTCCCTTGTTAGTCTTACACTTTGTAATTATATAACACTGCATATATTATAATGTTTTATTTTAATTTGTAAAACTGTAACTGTAGAACAATTGTATAATTTTTGTATAACATTTCTATCTTGTTATATGTGTTAAAGGTTTCATCCTGGAATGGAATGTCTCACATTTATGTGTTTTCATTTCCAATACATTCGAATTTGAATACATTCGAATACATATTCGTTTCAATGGCATTTACAAAATCACCTCTGACATTTTATGTTAAACAAGTAAGATTATTTTTGTGCACGAGTGTGTTAGCCGATGCATAGCGAAGTATTTTAGGAACAACACTTGAAAAAAATTCTTGTAGGACTAACTAATGAAAAATTTCTTTGTAATCGAAGATCATAATACCTTTTAAGGTGTGGTAATATTATAATGGGATTGAGATACGAAACTCTCGGATCCAGATCAGGAACTCTCGGATCCGGATTCAGAATTTTCGGATCCGGATCCAGATCCTTAACTTTTGGATCCGGATCCGTTTGGCCATCCCTAGTCATAACAGGTTATTTAAAACATATGTTATGCCAATCCCTTTAGATATCTTATAATACTAGGGGCATATATAACCCAGGTTGGACAACAGTGGTACAGTGTGTGTATTTTTCCTTTTGCATTCCTTTTCTGGTACTTTTGACTAATCACAACAATGAGAATGAGAGATGATTCAATGAAGAGACATCACAAAACAACACTAATGCCTAGGCTGGGATTCAAACCCTGAAAATTCAATACTGAGATCGAAAGTCAACCACTTGTTGGGCTCAGCTATTGACATTAAATTAAATTATAATTCTCCACATAATAAAAACATTTTCCATGTAATTTTCTTAATATTCACCCTCATCTGGTGGTCTAGTTGGTAGGGTGTCTGACTGCAAGTTGGAGACCAGGTTCGATTCCCAAAGTCGGAATTTTTTGGGTCTTGTCCCTGCATAAAGAGGCTCTGGGGCTCACCCAGCCTGAAATCAATGGGTACCTGCGGGCAATAGTAGGGGTAAAGGAACCTGGAGCATGGAGCAGATCCCATCATCTCGAAAATGGCCAAGATCGAGAATGGGTGGGGCCCTATACCAACATCCCTTAAATGTGCTTTCATGGCACAGTGCTATATGCAGGGGGAACTGGATGCTCCAAAACAATACAAACAGGGTAACCAAACCAGAAGGATGAAACTATCATTCGAAAGCTTGTGGACTGGTGTCACAAGAATATTACATCTGGATGTTGGAAAGCTAGCATGGGTAGTGCTCGATAAATTTTCTTCAAAGCTAGGTGCCAGCTCTGAAAATCAAGCGCCAGGAAACCGCCTACTAGCAATTGTGCATACTACAGTATGTTTCAAAAGTCGCGCAATCCAAACTTTGAAAATGTATATCATGAAAATTGTAACAGATATTTACACCGGGTTTTCTGCACTAAACTAATCCTGTAGGCTATCACTGGGTTCATAAATTTATATTAGCATTTATCTAAATAAAAGCAATTACATTATTTTAAAAAAAAAACATTGTTAATTTGCTGAAAACATCTGACAACTGATTTCCAACAATAAATACCAACTCTTAAACAATTTGTGGGATCATTTGTTGGTGTTTGACTGGTTCTAAAACAGTTGCTTTGTGAGATATAGCAGAAGCAGAGCATTTTCATTGGAAATCCTCTTGCACATGAGTGTAAGAATGAGTAGTAAAATACTTTTCAGACATGCACATGCACTGGTACAATGAATACGCCATGCTGAATCAATTAAAAAAACAGGCACGGTAGCGGCAAAAGTGAGCGAAGAGAATTGAATGTAACCTGGGGCAGCCTAGGACTCTCTCAAGAGTCCAATTTCGGCACAACATCTTTATTTACGATTTTTCACGTAAATGTATAGCCAATACTTAGACATATGTTGCATGCGACTGTTGGCAATATTTCGACCTGCTAGTGTTGCCATATACGGAGATATGTCCCAAAAATGGCACTTTCACTCAATCCATAAAATTGCCAGTCAAAAATTCATCAAACGTTGAACATGGCCAATATGGGTCGCAAATGACTTACTGACATGGCATCAGTCATCAAATGTCTAATTATGATCCTTCGATAATTTCTTACATATTTTTCTTGCTCAGAAGTTCATTTCTGGAAAAACTTTAATGCTGCTTTCCATCAGTTATTAATTTATATAATTTTCTGTACGGAGTGGACTGATAATTTTAAGCATTGAAAAATATCTCAATGGATGAGGCTTTATAATGCAGAAAACCCGGTGTAAATATCTCTTACGGTTTTCATGATATACATTTCCAACGTTTGGGTTGTGTAACTTTTGAAAGACTCTGTATAAGATGCTGAGCATCACGGTATTCAAAACATCACTAAATTATTTGATAAAGCAGAAAATGGGGTGTTGGGGGACAAAGGGTAAGAAATTGTTACGGACTTTGAATGTTCACAACGTTGAAAAAAAGATCATTTGCTAACTTACGCTGTACTGCAATTTGAACTTAGAGATCCATCAAAATTTCGTACATATTACAGCAAAAGATCACAGTCACCAGGCTGAAAGTTTTAGTCGCCATGGCAACCTGGCGACCGGGATTTTGCGAGCTCTGAGCATGGGTATGTAATAGTTTATTATTTTAAATTTAACAGTTGACTTGAAGTTACTATGAAACGTAAGTATTTATAAATGGTGTTTTAATGTTGATTATCAAGTTAGCTTACCTGGTTTCAATTGGGAACTGTTCCTCCTGGCCTCCATAATAATATTGTTCTGCTCCTCTTCACCTTTGAAAGAAAAAAAGAAGCAAATAGTCAATTTGAAAACTAACAAAAGATCCTTTGGGAACTACGACACCATATTGTGTTAAGGTGAAGAGTGAAGTTTCACACCTTGTGTGCATTATTTCAATATCGTCTGAATGGGGAACCTTCTTACAGAAAAATGCATTAAATACAAAATATTTCATAAAAAATAATTGTGTTCAAAGAGTTGCCTCTCCTTCTCTGACCACATCTCTGCAGTCACTAAGGGTTCCATGTGTATGCTGGGTCTACTATGTTTTCTTACCAAAATAAACAACCTGACTGCTCTCAGCACTTTTGACAAATCTTTTGTTTCACCAAAAACTAATACTGTTCTCCGATATGGTCTATGGCATGCCCCTCAAATTTAGATAGACTAAATTCTGTCCTAAATTTCTTCCTGCCCATTGTTCATCACCGAATTTTATCCACAAAACACTTACTAAAGCCAATTCTTCTGAATATATTAAATATCCAAACTCCTCACGAGAGATATAGACTGGCAGACCATATATTCCTGCATAAAATAGTTATGGCAACATCAGAAGTGACCACCTTCTACAGGAAATTGCCTTTCGAGTGCCACCCCACTCAAAAAGAAGCACTCAATTTTTCACTTCTCAGAAGCCAAGATTGTGCCTCATCCAGCGTTCACTGTTCCCTAGACTGCCCAGCCAATACAATAATCTGACAAGCCAAATAGACATTTTGTTAATCTGGCACGTTTTAGAAGACTGTTGACTAAAAGTATACAAGTCGCTTAACCTCATGTTACGATTATTACATGTAATTAATTTTCTTATTTTATGCTATTATTTTTGTTATTTTCTTTTGTTAATACGTTCCAATAAAAAATGGCTAATGCTGTATTTCGAATCTTCTATTAAATATATAAATAAACAAACAGCTAATCAAATGGAAGTATCAACTTTTCCGCCTGACAATTACAGCTTCAACCTGTCCTCTTTCGGTTAATATATTATACCCGGAAGTTTGATATTCCCAAGAGAACAAATACTCCCATAAGCGTAATGTATTTCTCCTTGCCTCCTATGGTCTCTTGACAGTGTTGCTGAACCTGATGAGAATAAAAGAGCTAGATTTCACCTCAAATAGATTTAAAACTGACTTTCAAGGAGCTAAATTTTCGAAAGCACGATTAGTGTCTCCTAAGGTACTTTTAGGTACCAAAAAGGGGGTGGAGGTGCTGGTATTGCCGTTAACTTTAAAGTTATGACAATTTATTCTTAGCTTTCACTGTCTAGATCTGGCAGCATCACCCATCTAAATAATCCAACGATGGTCGAAAATAAAGTATTCTCAGAGAACAATATTATGTCACCTTCATGTCAGCCATGCAACTATTAAAAAGTAGCTGGTGAGGTAAGAGGGAGGTGATGCAATAGAGCCATGTAACAATATCATGTGCAAAATGTATATTTATGGCAGTAGTTGGTCTACCTGGACCGGAGCCAGTGATGGCATCATAGTGGAGCAGATGCCTCAGTTAACAGTCAAACGAGTGCAGGAAGAAGCAGACCTAGCTATCTCCAAAAGAGACAAGTTGGCAATAATGTTCGCCGCCGCCACAGAAGGCAGGGCCTTGTGGAAACCCTTCCTCATGCCCTTAAGGTTGCAATACTGTAAATGAAACAAAAAAGTAGAAAAATAGTACATGATAAACAATAGGTATTCATGGAAATTTCAACCATATACTATAACTAAGGATGTGAAGTTTGTTTTATTTTTCCCTAAATTTTGATATTTTGTACTGTAATTTGGTGTTACTGAAGCTGTATTTAACAAGAGAATTAGACTTGCTTTATCTATTAATGCATCCTGGACTACATTTGGCAGACAAGCAAGGTGTCTGCACTCCCAGCCAGTATAATCTAATGAAGGGCTGGTGTTGTTGTCCCTATATATTTGTGATTTTCTCTTCTATTCGTCTTTTATCACCAACTTAGAAGAAATTGTACATAAATTAAAGGTGGAGAAAAGTGAAGATGAAAAAACTAAATCAATGAATCAGTCATTGTGACTGACCACAAGCATAATTTCTTGACATATTGAGTTCTTGACCTACTTGTTGATTTTATTACTCTTTCATGACTATCTAGACAGGCAGACACCCTAGAAACTAGAAATGACCAAATTTCTTGCATTTGGTTAACTAATTCATCTCATCAGCCACTAAAAACGAAATATTTATTGAAGAATATCAAACAAATCTTTGAACCAGGGTTGGCATTTTGCCTGGGTTTTTCGAAAAACCCAAAACAGATGGGTTTTTAGATAAAACCAGAAAACAAAACATGGTGCCAAAAACGGGGTGCAAACGTAGGACACACACATCTATGCATGGTACCTACAATATGCAAAGGTATGGGACCGTAAGAGTAGTAAACTGTCGATTTTTTAAACTACATCAGGATTTTATTTTCTTAAAAATTTTAATTTTCTTATTTTAAACTGATTGCAACTCAAACTGGCGGTTAACCTTGATGGCTATTTCTGGCACGTTCTGTCCGATGGGTGTCAACAAACTAGTTGCAAAGTAAAAGCTGAAGGGATCACATCACACTCCCGAAGCAACGTTGCAAAGCGACTGTGTGTCTGCCTGCATTGCGACCTGTGGGTGGTCCTTCCGGAAACTTCGTCGTTCAGGACCACGTGTGTAACCCCCCCGCTCATTTCTGATGCTGACAATATCACTACACATTTGAAAACCTATCCTGAGAGGCTTACAGGTGTCAGAGATTCCTGTCTGCTAACGATTAAAGTCTATGCAGACCTTGGCATACCCTCGTTCTCTCTGGACTCGTCAGTGCTTCAGTATCCAGTTTGTGAAGTGTTAACAAGTGTTTTGTTTCAGTTTACACATTACCGGTGCTTTCATGCAGTCTAATAATACCACACAATACGTACAATTTAAAACAATGGTCTTTTGTGTACGACTCTTACATCATTACTAATTGTTGTGAGGATGTTAGAAGGTATTTTGCAGCAGAATTCCCAGACGTTCCTGTTCCACACAGAGACAGTGTTCAAAAACTAATGAACAAATTTAGGGAAACAGTATCTGATCTTGATAAGAAGTGAAGTGCGAAATGGTGTGTGCTTACTGAGGAGAAACTAGACGATGTTGGAGCACGATTGGAACATACTCCTCAAAAAGTCTTTCAACGCCTTGCACAAGAAACAGATATTTCCTTGACATCTGCGTGGCGAGCTACCAAGCTTTGAAACATCAGAGAGAAATTGAAGCAAATTCAGAAGAGGAACATATGTGTTAGTGAAAATTTTCTATAAAGATGCGGTAAATGTGTGAGTGCAGGAGGACAACATTTCTAACACCTCTTGTAACATGTAACCTCTTGTACATGCTTATTTTTAACACGCTCTCACAGTCTGGCATGCTAGTCGCCGCTCCACGGATGACACGGCCCTGAAAAGCACTTTAAAATCACTTAGCCTGGTAAAAGTTTTGTAAGTAAAGCTAAAGTTTTGTAAGTGAAGCTGAAGAGTTGCAACTTGCTCATTTTAACAAGTTCTCTATGTATTGAATTGTCTATTAGTAGGGACGTAAAGTTTTAGTTTTATTTTTCCCTAAATTTCAGGGTTTATTTTTAACTGCAATTAGGTGTTACTTTTCGTGGTTTAAAGCAAATTTCGGTGTTATTAATAGAAAATCAGTGTTATTTTCACATTCCTATTTATTGTTCCTTCTATGCTTCAGATTGTCACATAGCTTTAGTTATGGAGAATTAAGGCAAATTTTAGTTTTAATGACAAAAATAAATAAATCGAAGACTAACCTTTGTGAGAAATTACCAAATTTCTTGCATTTGGAAAACTATTTCATCTCATCGGCCACTAAATATGAAATGTTTATTGAAGGATATCACCCAAATCTTTGAACACAATCATATTTCAAACCTTTCACTCTCAAGGAATAAAATTTTCAAAAATTGTTTTCTTAAATTCACTTTTCAGTTTACAATAATATTGATGATTTTCCATGCACAGATGGTGCGTAGTAAATGTTCACAGTATTCACTCACCACACTTCCTATGTATAAAAAAAACTTCTAAATAGAAAGATAGCAGTTTTATTTTTTTCATTCACTCCAATCGAATTATTGCTTTAACAAAGGCTTCCACAGTTCGAAGTGTGATGCACACCATATCTTCTTTCCTTCTTTTAAGCTTCTCGAAGTCTTTGAAGACAGAAAGTTGCCGGTTGTTACACTCACATTACTTTTATTCTCGGGCCTCCCCCTCGGTGTAGTGGTAATGTGGCTGCCTTGTAATCAAGTGGTCCCGGGATTGATACACGGTGGAGGCACCACAGTGGTTCGGATTCAACAAACTGTAGTCCAGTCCTGAATAGCCTTTATGTGCATAAAGTGGACGTGAAACAGCCTCTCACTTCCATTGCGCTTAATCAAGGAATCCTTCCGCTCCAATGTTATTTTGAAATTCAGTGATTACAAAATAATGTACTTCTATCTAAAGCATAAAGTCTTTCAGAAGCAAACTAATGCATTCACTGCTGGCTTTGGGATGCTGCGAAGTACAGCACAGAAGGAAAAGGAAATGAAAGACACTGCACAAACCATGCAGCTTCAGTGATCTGACTGACTGAAATTTCCCTAACAATGCCAAAAACACAGTCAGTTCTCAAAATACCATTTTGTGTACACACATGCAACCACACCCCTATGCTCCTCCACACACAACAGGTGTTTCTCTCTGAACATTTTCCCGTTTCTGCAAAACTTCCCTTCAGAGAAGATTCCCGTGGCAAAATCTATTTCAGGACGAGGTCAAAGCATTGTCAGTTATTTCTGCACCAAACTGCAATACATGAAGCATGACAAACTCTTTTGAATCGAACTTTCACTAGCTAGACTAGAAATGGAAAAAAATTCATAGCGCTTTTGGTAGTTCTTTTTGAACAGAAGTGTTAAGCCCAGTTTATAGTGCATATTTCGCAGAGTTTTTCGCATTAAAGTGCAAATTCGGTGTTATTCTGAAAAATGGCGTAATTCGAGTTATTTCGCTATTTCCAAACACCAAAAACTTGTCTTCGTAACCTACCCAAATACCTTTTAAAAACTTTATTTTGCTTTCCTCAACTTTTCGGTATTATCGTTAAAACTAAAACGTCACGTCCCTATCTATTAGTGATGCTAACAGGCTATATAAACTGTCGAGAAGCATAGGTCTTAGATACAGAAAACACGAAAAAACTTCTTACCAATCTGAATGCTAGAATGGCTCTGCTCATCTGAATAGCTGGCCGGTAGAGGATGATCATCCTGGTGATACCCCTCGGCCTTCCACGTGCATCTTGACACATGGTCCTCTAGGCATCTCTTGGGAACTCTATGCTCTGAATTCACAGGACATATTGCGATAGCTTCCTCCCCCTGTAAGAAATATGTTAACAATTACAAATAATGCACTTTGCTTTGTCAGTGTACTTGCAAAGACAAAATAATGGTTGGTAGATAATGGGGTACATGAATAAAACTTACTTAGTACAGTATTTACTCACGTATAATGTGCACTTTTCTTCCATAATTTTTGCTCCCAAAAACTGTTGCTGCATATTATGCATGGAATAATTTGGACAGGCAACATGAAACCATTAATGTTTACACTATGTCACGGCGTTTAACATACAACAGGCACAAATTACCAGGTTGGATTTCTTAATACATATTTTTTTAAACCACTATAAAAATGAAATGGCCACTTCCCATAGTTTTTCACTTTGTATCATAGCATTTTCAGGCATCACAAAAAGCGGCACCATCTTGTAGAATTTGAGCATGTACCTCCTGTCACACGGAATGTACATCCGTGTCGGACAAGAAATAATATAAAATAACGTCCTGAGCACTGCAAACATACAACATAATTTTGATCATATTTCTTCTACTACAGAATAAACAATGTGGTTACAGAAGCGAAAACAATGGGATGCTAAACACACTGGAGGGAGAGCTGGCATGGGTTGGTGACTCATTGATTAAGTATGATGTCATTCGCTCTTGATCGGCATAGCAACAGCTTTACAACCTACAACTAAGTAAGCCATTTCTTGAACTTCAATTGTACTGTGTATTATAAACGATATATAATTGCTTGTGCTTTTCCCCATCCAAAAGCAGGGTGCACATTATACATGCATAAATATGGTATATTCAGTACATTTGACTTCCAAAACTGTAACTTCCACAGTTGAAGAAACTAACATACACATTAAATAATTGTTTTAATTTTGTAATTTTGTTACTGTTGACTAGGGTTTCTTTCTAATTTTACTAACTAACTAACTCCCTAGCCTTCTTAAACCCGAAGGTTCATGGCTGCAGCAACAGAGGCCTTCCATCTTTCCCTATCTTGAGCAAGTTCTATATACTCTTTTCCATCCCTACCAATTTCCTTTAGGTCCATCTCAACGTTGTCCCTCCATCTTCGTCTTGGCCTTCCTACAGGTCTCTTACCATCAGGTTTCCCAACAAGAATCCTGTAAACTCCTCTTTCCTCTCCCATTCGTGCCACACGGCCTGCCCACCTAAGTCTTCTTGATTTAATTATTCTAATAATATCTGGACATGAATACAAATTATGTAGTTCTAAATTATGTAACCTTCTCCACTTACCTGTCTCCTCATCCCTTTTAGGTCCAAAGATTTTCCTAAGGATCTTATTTTCAAATACTCTCAATTTATGTTCCTCTTTCAATGTAAGGGACCAAGTTTCACATCCATATAATACTACAGGCAAAATTACTGTTTTGTATATTTTAACTTCTAGTTTCTTAGATATTAAACGAGAAAACAAAAGTTTATGAAGAGAGAAGTAACATGCATCTAGTGAATTAAGCCTACTTTTTATTTCCTCTTTCATATAATTTTCATTTGTTAATATTACTCCTAAGTATTTGAATTTGGAAACTGGTTCAAACGAGTTGTTATCAATAATTAGATTTTGATTATTACCAAACACTTGGTTTCGGCCTGTAAGCATATAGTATTTAGTTTTCTCTTTGTTAACTTCCAAACCTATCTCTTTAGCAGTTTTGAAAAATATTTCTAATTTTACAGCTACTAATATGTTCTCAATTTTTATGTCCACTTTATACACAGATATTCAGTGGACCTACAGTTTAAAGTGGGATTCCAACCACTATGAGCCTTCAGCCAGTAGCAAACGCGTGACCACTTGATTACAAGGCAACAACATTACCACCATGCCATAGGGGAAGCACTTTAAGAACAGTGGTGTTTCAAGTTTTATTATTGTATTATTTAATTGAAATGTTCTAGCTTAGCAAAGTAGAAATCCCGAGGTGAAAGTAAAACTTAATTACTCTATTAATTTTACTGGATTTTTTTGGAAATACATGCTTATTTACTTCCTCTCACACAGTGATTAACAATAAAGCATAAGGTATCTCCCCAATGACATAGTAGTAATGTGCATTGCCTTAACCAAAGGATCCTAGGCTTGATACCAGATGGAGGCACATTGCACAACAGTTTGGATTCTAGTTTAAACTGTAGATCTAGTCACAATTAGCCCATCTGAGTGGACTTTAAACAAAGGGATCTTCTTCATACACTAACTGTCAAGGTAGTTTCAGCAATTTTGCCTCCTGCACCAGAGTGGTTATTGGGCAAACTCGAAAATTTTGCTTTTCTTTCTGTAAAACATGGAAGAGTCAAAAAACTTTTAATGTGCAGTTGTAACCCATGCATACTCGGTTATGCCTTATGTGCATTATTGTTATACTCGTGACCAAAGCACCATAGAAACAACAAAGTCAAGCCACATGTTTCGGTCATTATGACCGACATGGCAGTTAACGTGATAACAGACGTTTCTCAGGCTTTCAGCAAAAAACACCAATTGCATGTTATCAACTAGACGTAAGTCCCTATCACACGGAACTGGATTTCTAGTAGGAATGCCCTAGTTGGTGCTGAACTAACTTTCTAGGTAGCAATCATGGCCACCTAGATGACTGCTTGACTGGTTTGGAGGAATAGGACATGTTCTAATTGCTACTTGCTTTCCTCGACTGGATTCTGTGGAACAGCCAATCAGAGCAAAGTTTCGCCATGTGAAGATAATCTGTGAGTGTGCAAAGGAGCATCTTTGTCTGTGGTTTCTGAGTGTTACTCCAGCAATGTATAATGTATACAGCATGAGTTACACCGCATTGAGTTACACCACCTATGCTGAACACACGGTGTTTACATTTGAAACAACTAAAATATTCTTCCCTGCGTGTACAGTAAACGTTGTAAAGTATGTATTAACAGCGCCATTGTTTTGTACCTAATAACGTTTTATACGACACATTATTCCTCTCGGTTGAATAGTTATCGGCTTTTAAAAATGTGAAGTGATACATTGTTTACATCTCACGTGGCCGCCATTACAACTTCCCTCGTATGGGAACAAAAGTCTAGACAAGTACGCTGATAAGTTCCGTGTGAGGTGAAAACTAGCAAATTGGTAACCAGTCCAGCGCCAACTAGGGCATACCTACTGGAAACCCAGTTCCGTGTGATGCAGGCTTTATTTAAAGTCTTTGATTTAGTGAACCACACAGTTTTGGTTACTAAACTCGACAATTATGACTGTATATCAAGTAAATTGATTGATTGATTGAATTGGTGTTTTAAGTCCACTTTATGCACAGTAAGGCTAATCGGGACTGGTCCTACAGTTTAAAATGGGATCTGAATACTATGTGCCTCCACCATATATCAAGTTAATGTATTGTATTATATGCAATTAAGAAGTGGTTAGATAACAATCAACTTACTAGGCTCATTCAATATACATATAACCGGAAATATGTTGTAACAAATATTTATTACAAGAACCAAAAGGACCACAGTACTATGTTTCAACATAGTCCCGGGTCATTCCATGTCAAGTGAACCAAATTTTGGTCAATTTTGAATGTGACCATCTCGAATTTTATTCATACTTAGTTGTTATGAATAGATCTCGGATTTTAGGTTCTTAACCTATTTTTTTCCTTTGCAGGTAAATAACAAATAAGGTATATCAGTGTTTCATTAAAAAACTAAACAACCGACAAAGTTTTATAGTGCCTAAAATAACCTACTTTGCTTGTTAGAACCTATTTTAGGTTTATGTGCCTAAATTAAACCTTTTATAGGTTTTTATATCTCACAGAGGTATTTACTAGGTTTGGTGGTGAAATAATTCAATGACTGGTGTGTGTGAAACATATTTTCTGTTGATTTCCCTCCCTCCTAGTATATGATGTTTATCAAAGCTTTAAACTAAACAGTGGCAGCGAAAGGGGACAGTTCCCCCCTACTTTTTACCCCTGCACTATACTATAGACTCTTAATGCTAAGCCTTGCCTACTAAGATAAAGTAAACTGTCCTTGAACCCCCCTCCTCCCTATTCTCAGTTTTGGCACCCAATCGTCTCTACTGCTTCACAGTCCCAAGTGCAGCCTCCCCGATGGTGAAGTGGTAGCATCATCACATTGTAATCAAGGGGTTACCGGTTCAATACCCACTGGAGGCACAAGTGTTTCAGATCCAACATTAAAATGTAGGTCCAGTCCCGATTAGCCTTACTGTGCATAAAGTTGACTTTTAAAACAACACATCAATCAATCAATCAACAGTCCCAAGTGCAAACTTCTGATCTGTGAGCCTTGCTCACTCTTGTGTCAGTTTGGTCCTTTTTGGCATTCACACCTTACGAAGTAATGTTTCAGCATTCAAATTTGCACTACTGACTATGTTTCTGTTGAAAGACAATTTTCAGCACATGAAATGATCCTGACAGATAAAAGGTGGAATTTGAGTGTGGATAACGGAAAAAGATTCATGATGGTCACTAGTACCATGATAAAATTCAAGTATAATTCCTGGTTTTCAAGGCAAACTTTCCAAAAATTCAAGGATACAAGCAGATGTTATCTCTATTCCAACCTTACGTATTACCAACTCTCAACCTCCCTTCTACACACAAAAAAATTAACAATATAAAGGGTTTGTATGATTCCAATGTACCAAAAAATTAACCTAATCAACTTCAAGATATATTATTTTGTAATAATCTTTCGTCTGTCAGATAGATTGTTCTGCAAAAGATACTAACAAAGTAAACAGATTGAGAAATTTTTGTTCATTCTCCATGTAGCTTCATTTTTCTTCCTAAAAAAATAAAAGCTAAACTGAGATAAACTTGCCTCAGGGTATTTATAAATGTGTTTAAATTTAATGGGATTTGGATTAATAAAAGTTGCAATTTTTCATGTCTACGGAGAAAAAATTAGAATAAAGAAAATATCCGCTTGTACCTATTTTCATGTTTTGCCAAAATTCATGAATAACTTCCAGAGCCAATAATTCACGCATAATTTCCGGAGCTAATAATTCAGGTGTAATTCCCGGAATTCAAGGAATTCAAAGTGAGTATCCACCCTGATATTGTGCAGGAAATTATACATACGTAATTTATTTTTCATATCAACAAGTAACTTTTTCTAACAGCACGAGTGCAGTATTATAATAATTTGTAGATAATTTTGAAAATGATATAAAGAAATGAAAATTTGTTTAACTAACTAACTAACTCTCTAGCCTTCTTAAACCCGAAGGTTCATGGCTGCAGCAACACAGGCCTTCCATGTTTCCCTATCTTGAGCAAGATCTATATACTCTTTTCCATCCCTACCGACTTCATTTAGGTCCATCTCAACGTTGTCCCTCCATCTTCGTCTTGGCCTTCCTACAGGTCTCTTACCATCAGGTTTCCCAACAAGAATCCTGTAAACTCCTCTTTCCTCTCCCATTCGTGCCACATGGCCTGCCCACCTAAGTCTTGTTGATTTAATTATTCTAATAATATCTGGACATGAATACAAATTACGTAGTTCTAAATTATGTAACCTTCTCCACTCACCTGTCTCCTCATCCCTTTTAGGTCCAAAGATTTTCCTAAGGATCTTATTTTCAAATACTCTCAATTTATGTTCCTCTTTCAATGTAAGGGACCAAGTTTCACATCCATATAATACTACAGGCAAAATTACTGTTTTGTATATTTTAACTTTTAGTTTCATAGATATATTACGAGAAGATAAAAGTTTATGAAGAGAGAAGTAACATGCATCTAGTGAAGTAAGCCTACTTTTTATTTCCTCTTTAATATCATTTTCATTTGTTAATATTACTCCTAAGTATTTGAATTTGGAAACTGGTTCAAACGAGTTGTTATCAATAATTAGATTTTGATTATTACCTAACAGTTGGTTTCAGCATGTAAGCATATATTTAGTTTTCTCTTTGTTAACTTCCAAACCTATCTCTTTAGCAGTTTTGAAAAATATTTTAGCATTATTCTTAATTGTATTCACATCATCCCCCAGTAAGTCTACATCATCTTCATATGCTAACAACTGAGTCACACCATTTAATTTTAGTCCTTCTTTAGTTTCTTTTACCTTCCTAACAGCATATTCTAAGGCAAAATTAAAGAGCAATGGAGATAATTCATCTCCTTGTTTTAACCCATCATGAATTGTAAATTTGTCAGACATATTAATACCCACACGAATTTTACTTTCTGTTTCACTGGTGCATATTTTTATCATACTAACAAGCTTCTTAGGTATTCCAAACTCTACTAATATATTATATAATTTATCTCTTTTGACCGAATCATATGCTTTTTTGAAATCAATGAATAGCTGATGGACATTTTGATTATATTCCCACTTTTTTTCAAGTGTCTGTCTGATGTGAAAAATTTGATCTGTAGTTGATCTGTTACGTTTAAATCCACATTGATAATCACCTATAATTTCATTAGCATATGGGGTTAGTCTTGTTAAAAGAATGTTAGATAATATTTTATATGTTGTTGAGAGTAGAGAAATTCCACGGTAATTATTGCAGTTCATTTTATCACCTTTTTTAAACACAGGAACAGTTATCGATCTTTCCACTGTTGAGGGATTTCTTCTTTATTCCATATTAAACAAATTAATTTATGAATTTGACATATTAATGAATTTCAAACATATTTAATTAACTCAGCTGGTATTAAATCAATGCCAGGTGCTTTGTTATTCTTTAGCCTTTTAATAGCATCTTTAACTTCATTCAAGTTAGGTTCTGGAACTAAAGGTTCTGCTGTGTGTACTTCATTTACTTCTGATTTATCTCCTACATGGACATTTAAAAGGTCATTAAAGTAGTTCTTCCATCTATTTAGAATATCACTTGGGTCAGCTAGAAAATCACCGTCTTTATCTTTTATCAAGTTTACTTTAGGTTGCCACCCCTTTCTAAACTCATTTACACCTTCATATAAATCTCTGATATTTTTATTTTTGCTGTTTGTTTCAATTTCGTTAATTTTGCTTTTCAAGTAATCTCTTTTTTTACTTCTAAATGTGCGGTTAACTTCTCGCTTTATTCTATTATAATTGGTTAGATTTGTATCATCAGAGTTATTTAACCACCTAAGTCTAGCCTGATTTCTTATTTCTATTAGATTATGACATTCATTATCAAACCATGGCTTACTTTTTCTCGGTTTATGGTATCCTATACTTTCTATAGCTGCGGATTCTATTGCATTACGTATGTGCTCCCAATTCTTATTAACGTCTGTTTCATTTATATTTTCATCATCACTTAAATCCTGCAACACATCAAATCTATTTGACAGTTTAATTTGGTAATCTTTCCTAATTCTTTCATCAGTAAACTTTCCTGTATCAAATTTTAGGACTTTTAGATTTTGTTGCTTATGATTTATCACTGAGAGTCTTTCTCTTAATTTAGCAATTACTAAATAATGGTCACTGGCACAGTCAGCACCTCTATGTGTACAAACGTCAATTATACTAGTATGCCTTCTCTTATCAATGAGAATATGATCTATCTGATTATGAGTTTTACCATCTGGAGAAAACCAGGTATATTTATGGATATCTTTATATTTTAAAGTGGTACTTTTCACAATTAAATTCTTTCAGGTTGCAAAAGTAATCAATCTTATACCATTATCATTACTTAATTCATGAAGACTTTCTTTACCAATCGTGGGTTTAAATGTCTCTTCTTTGCCAATCTTTGCATTACAGTCACCTAACAGAATTTTCATATCATACTGAGAAAATTTATCGAAGACCTGTTCTAACTCTGTATAAAAATCATCTTTAGTATTATCATCTTTATCTTCCGTTGGTGCATGTATGTTTATTAAAATAATTTTATACCACCTACCCTGTAAAACTGCATATGATATCCTATCATTAATAAATTCTACTGTTTTAAGAGCCGAGATAATTCTATTATTTATAAAAAAGCCTGTTCCAAAATTATGATTTTCAGTACCACCATAGAAAAAAGTATATTTTTTAGTTTTACAATTCCCTTCTCCTGGCCACCTAACTTCCGGGACAGCTACTACATCTAATTTATACTTAACTATTTCATTAACTGTACACTGAAATGCCCCAGGCCGGTAAAGGCTCAGAACATTCCAGGTGCCTAATTTAATATCCTTATTCCTAATGTAGATCTTATCCTTAGTCCAGAGACCTCCCAAAGTAGTCCCCACCCGGAGATCCGAACGGGGGAATATTTTACCTCTGGAATATTTTACCTTGGGAACATCCATGGCCTTATATTGTTGTTTCTTGACATGTCTTTTTACAGTGCAGAGTTGTCAGCTCTACGCCTAACCCCCAATATGAATGGAGGAACTACTACACCAGACAAACACAAACACATTAGACAGCACAATTACTACACAAGACAAACACAAACACATTAGACAGCACAACTACTACACAAGACACACACAAACACATCACAACTATAACAAAATATAAACACAAACACACCACAACTACTACACAAGACAAACACAAACAAATTAGACAGCACAACTACTACGCAAGACAAAATCAACATACTAGACAGCACAACTACTACACAAACATACTAGACAGCACAACTACAACACAAGACACATACATACACACCACCGATACTACACAAGACAAACAGAAACACATTAGACAGCATAACTACTACACAAAATAAACACAAACACACTAGGCACCACAACTACTACACAAGACAAACCTAAACACTCTACACAGTACAACTACTGCACAAGACACAAAAACAAATAACAACCACTACACAAGAAAAAAACACAAACGCACATCTACTTTATGGTCATATAACTATTTTGAAACTGACTATAATTACCCAGTTTATTATTATGAAAATAGGCAATAATGTGTTGAATATTTGTACCATATTAGAGTACTTCCATAAAGTTACTTTCTAAACTTTTCAAATTAGTGAACATATACACGTGTTCCCTTTCATCCAATACAACATGCATATATTTTTAAAGTCATTAAGATCATTTACGATGAGGATGAGTGATGATATGCTGAAACTGATGAAGGGACACTCACAAAGAACACCCATGACGGTAAACGAATCCGGAACTTCTGGCGCTGCAGCATGCTGTACCAACAACTCCGCTACAGAGGTCGGCACTGTGTCATTTTGAAGGAAGGAGGTGGAAGTTGTAGATTATGATAAACATTCTTTTGTAGAAGATTAATTACTGAACATCTAGAATGACATAATGACCTTGTATGTCAATATTCAATTGTTTCGCTGTCATTTATGGAATTATGTAAAGCTGTATGATTTCGAGTTAAGGAGTTTAAGGGGTGACCCTTTTTCAAAGACACCCAAATGTCAACCTCACTTCCACGTAGTACACCATGGACTGAGTTTGCAGACTAACAAGGCTCTGGCGTCTGGAACCATGGCCAGTAAAATCCTCTATGGAACTTTTGTTGTGCGCCGTTCATATGCGTTTGTCCCTTCATTTTATTTATTTAACCGAAGATTCCAAATACAGCGTTAGCCATTTTACATAAGAAAGTATTGACACCCCATTAAATTAATATTCTTCAAAGCCTGCAAAGAAATTAATGTAAAAATTTTCTTCCTTGCTTCGCTCGCATTGGTTTCTTGCTACGATGTGTGCTTGGCGCTTTACTGACATGAATCTGAAGTTTTTATACTAAAGCCGCATTACAAGACAAGCGATATTCTCGATTGATTGATTTGGTGTTTTAAGTCCACTTTATGCACTCTTAGGTTAATCGGGACTGAACCTACAGTTTAAAGTGGGATCCAC
Source organism: Lepisma saccharinum (assembly GCF_977018435.1). NCBI lineage: Eukaryota > Metazoa > Arthropoda > Insecta > Zygentoma > Lepismatidae > Lepisma > Lepisma saccharinum. The sequence goes on along the minus strand of NC_139235.1, from coordinate 53,932,270 downwards.
GCGATATTCTCGATTATGATGACCGATTTTAGGGGTGGTCTTGAGTGATGGCACCCCTGTTCAGGGAGGAGGGGCAGATCAATTCTAATGTTCAGTAAAGCTAAGGAAAAAGGTACTTTCGGTAGACATGACGTCGTAATTAACTATTTTGTGGGGATTACGGTATGGTTTAAGGGTGCGAATGATATGATTTGGGGGGACGCATGACATGATTTTGGGCGAGATGCGCCATTGGCCTCGGGGGTGGGGGGATGGGCACCCCTGATATAATGATATTAGCTTATTCGTTTTGTAGCAGCTAAATTATCGTAGCACCAAAATTTGTTTAGAAAATTAATATTTGGTTATTACGGTTCTTGTGAAATTTTGTTATTAACGATTGTATCTAATCAGTATTTTTCAGAAATTTTGTACCAAATTAAGTCTTTTTGCAACCTATTTCAGGATTTTTTTAGCCTAATTTGAGGTTTTTGTGTAGTTTTCTTTCACTGTTATCTAGATATTATCAATAGTTTAATAGAATTACATAATCATGAAACTATTGATAATATCTAGACAACAGTGAAAGAAAACTACACAAAAATTCACGTCAATGCTCTAGAAGCAATTCTAAGCTGATGTAATTTTTCATATTTTGGAATATCACAGCAGTTTTTCAAATAGAGAGTATTTTTTTAAAAAAATGCACCCATTCGGGTGCCAAAGGTCCAGCCAAGCCTTAATGTGATCATTGTCTTTATTTGATTTTCTCCAGACCCTATTTATCCCATCTGACCAGTATATATTAATCTTAGACTCGTCTGACCATATGACACTATACCAAAATTTCTGGTCCTTGTCGATGTGCTCTTTCCGGAATTAAAGTCTATTCCTGCGATTCACCTTATTTACATACGGCCTCTTTCGTGGTATTCTGACATAATATCCATACTGTCACAAGGCATGTCGGACAGTTTGATCGGACATCATCTTGCCAGCAACATTTTCTACTAACGGTCGTAACTGAGGAATACTTAGTCGGGGGTTTTCTCGCACTCTTTTTAAAATAAAATGTTCATCACGTTTATTCAACCGTTTCTCTTTTGGTTTTCTCGGCACATTCTATATTGAACCTTCCTCTGTAAATTTGTTTACTATGTATTGAACTGTGGAGTGTGATTTATTGACTATTTGTCCAATTTTTCTTAACGAATAACCTCTAAGGGCCAAATTTATAATAACATCCTTCAGATCGGAACTAAGTTCCTTCACCTTGGCCATTTCAAACATGCTGATAGATAGACGATAGGCCTACAAAAAGCCTATTACATGCTTTGGAGCTCAAACAATGAAATTTTATACAACACAAAATGTCATATATATTTCTCTCTGCTTTCGACCAAACTTTTCTTGCTCTCATGCATTGGTGGTGTGGAGAAGAAGGTGCGAAATGGTTGTACAGCACCCCTTAATACTCCGCATCTGCCATGTTACATTATGTATGACTTACTAAAACTTTGTCATCACATTGGAGTAACACCGCTGTCATTGTAGACAATAACATTGATCGTAATCTGAAAAAGAACCCACATTTGCTTTCCTCTATTATTTCCTCTACAATTATTAGTGGCTCTTGTCTTTCTTCCACCATTACAATTTTTTTGGTTAAAAATATATTTTCCTTTTTAAGACACAGTATATGGTCATTGGCCTGCATAAACAACCTTTGTTCATTTCAAATTACAAAACATGCGCTTGTAGTGGTCAAAACAAACAAAACTGAAACACGTATGTAGTCTCCAGTTTCATTGGCATATTTTCACAAAAGCCTATTCAATGTTCATTGGTATTTGATGTAATGCATGCATGTTTCACGTTTTCTTTACTTTAAACATCACCCCCCCCCAATTTCATTCCACACACCCTCAGCACACCTACATGATTAACACGCCACTGCTCTCGTATCATACGTGTAAAAAATATTTAGATTACATCTGATTGTTGCAGATCTGATCTCAAGTACCAACTTTTTGTTAATCTGTACCAATTATTGATGGCCAAAAAGGAAAACATAACGTAATGCAATTGTTTCATAAAAGAAGGGAAATATACTGTATTACTAAGCCCAGTCGGTTTCTTTAATGGGCGGTGCCAGAAAATTTTGACCGGGTGGGCAGGAGCCAAATACTGATAAATTAGGGTTGCCAGATATAAAGTTTGAGTTTCACACACAGATATTCCCTCGCCCTATCCCGAATTCCTTCGCGTTTCATTCACATTTGCTCATTGCTCTTGTACGTCTTATTTTCCCTTCCACCATTTTTCTCTGCTTGTATTACTCCCATCCACCTCTCTCTCTGCATTTTAAAAGACACATCTGCCTTGGTAATCCGTTCACCAAATCTTCTAATTAAAATTCTCTCCAGCCCCTCCAGTCTACAAGAAAGTAGTGAAAGTAACCGATGTCGTCACCTGTTGTAAAACCTCTTGGCTATCATTCCTATATTTCGATCACACTTTAAACTGTAGGTCCAGTCTCGATTAGCCTTACTGTGCATAAAGTGGACTTAAACCACCAACTCAATCAATCTATCTTTCCTGTGTGAATGTTGATATGGCCTCCCTACCTCTCTCATGTATGTGTCCCTTCCCTGATGCCCTTCAATTGGTTTGTAGAGTCATGGACACTTCTCGGTTGTAACAATTCCATTGAATGTTAATGGAATTGTTATAACCCAGAAGTGTCCGTGACTGTACAGGGGATATTTTATCTTATCGCTTTAAATTAAGAAGAAATTTATCATAGCCCACACTTTATTAGTTGAACGACATATTACATTAATTGATTTGATTATTTGTTGAATTTAACTTCACTTTTCTCCCATCTTTGGCTAATCGCGAAGATGAGGATGAATTGTGATAAGATGAAGCAGACAAAGGGACAAACAAAAACACACATGGGCAGATCACAATATCACAAACAAGCTCCACGTAGGATTGTACTGGCTGAGAGTCCAGACGTCATAGTCTCGTTAGTCTGCTAAATGCAGTCCAGAGTGTACTACGTAGAAGACAGGTTGACATTGGGTTGGTAGATTAGAATATATTGTTAAATTCATGAGACAATTATTGAAAATATGGATCAAAATCATTTTCCCTCCAAAATTCGCTTTCCCTCTGTAGTCCATTATCCTTCCAGAACCTGTTTTGCCTCCAAAATCTGGATTCCCTCAGATATCCGGATTTTCTCTGAAATCAGGATAGTATATTTTCCGAATCCAGATTTCAAATTTTCCGGAATCCGGATTTTATTGGCCATCCCTACTATTTACATGGTGTGAGGAAAACATCAACTCCATACAGTTCTTTTTCTTCAATGAGAAACTACACAATGAAGAACAAACAATACTTGCAGATAGATTTCTGTCTGCAAAACCGATACCAGGTACACATAAATTTCACAGTTTCATCCCGGTGTCTGATACAGTGTTGGTGACAAAGGTATTTTCAACAAGTGAACAGTCATGCACTTTTACTATGTTAGGAGCAGGCGTGAAACAGAGTGAAAGGATATGTAACATGTGAAAACGACAATCATTGGTGGTTTGCTGTAGTCTTGGACAAGAATGAGGTTGCAAATACGGTGGAAGTTGAGTTTCTGCACCCTGCTGGTCCTTCTCCATCATTTAATTTCAAAAGCGACTGCATATAAACTACAAGGGACTGTCACTCAGATCCTCACCCTTGTGGAACCCAGATGTCCCACTGGCCATAGTTACTACCTTTCAAAGGAAGAAATGAATGCAGCAACATGGCTCTTGAAAATTACGGTACAATAAATTAAAGTTGTTGCCATGAATGAAGGAAAGGTACGATAATGTTTTCCTTCTAGAGTCTAATGAACTTTTAGATTTAACTGTAATATTCCCGTGACATATGGTCTTACCTAGTGTATAGTATTTGTTTATACATGTCAAAAACTATGATCCCATTGCAATCCCATAACAAAACTTCTATGACTTGATGTTGAAATATGTATGTTTCTATGTGGGACAATCCATGTCAAGTTGTTGTGACAGTTGATATAAATATACATAAATATCATCCCGCCACAGCTTCACTCTCCCCTTGATGTATGTGAGTGAAGTATTAGATTCGCCAAAATCCGTCACTAATTATTACGTAACATTGTCAAGTTGCGAAGCCTTCTCGACAGAGGGCGCTTCCCCGAGAGGTAACCTTGCGCATGCGTAAATATTCTTCCCGATCGGGCAGCGCTGGGAACACAGACCAAGTACAGACACCAGCCGGAGAGGAGAGAGTTCTGGTTTATCAACCAGTTCGTGGAATAACAGCCTGACCTTTTACCTCCCCTTTGTTGCATAATTGGCATGGCTATATAGCTGATGTAACCCGTTTGAGCTGCCTATCTTCCAAATCGATCTGGATTCTGCCAAGTTACGCAACGGGGAAGGAAAGGGGTCAACACGAGTTTTTGTATAATCAAGTTTTCTTTTGTAACTCCCTAAAACGAGATATTTACTGTTAAGAATTTTAAAATTTGTTCTAAATTCACGAGTAAGTTTAATTAGCCTCTTTGCTACAAAACTAAAATAAATCAGAGGAAACACTCACCGGACAAATAAAAAAATCAAATTTTCGTGATGGTATGTCACATATTCGGGAGTAGAGAGACGTTGTAGAACTAAGTGACTAGAGGGAAGAGTAAGCATGACCTGCAGTGTTGCCAGGTCCCGAAGGAAAAAAGTGTTGACAGTACAAAAAAAATATATATATGGTTCTTTTGCCTGGCTTGTTGAAAACTGTGAGTGTTGGGGGGGGGTTGGGAAAAGGTGGTGGTGAGGGTGAGGACAGGGGATGAGGGGCGTTACTGGGTGGCCTTGTTCAGGCCTGGAGGTGTGGTTGCATTCATGGTCGATATGTAGGCCCTCTCCCATCTTCTACGTATTGAGGTATTGGTGGATTGGGACAAGGAGTGGACGATCGCTACCTGGAAGCAGTCATTAAAAGGAATATTGTGGTGATTGGTGTGAATGGCAACAGCAAAGTCCAGGTTTTGGGAAGAGGAGCGGTGGTTGTTGATGCGGAGGTTCAGGGCTGTGGATGTTTCCCCCAGGTAGAAGCTCCCACAGATGTTGCACGTGAGGATATAAATTAGAACTGAAGGAAAAAAAAAAGTGTTGACAGTACAAAAAATATATATAGGGTAGCCCGGGGCTATTTCGACCAAGGGGCTATTCCGATCGACGAAAGAATATTCGATCCTAGCGCATTGTTAATGCTCGGGTTGGCAAACTGCATGGCATCAGTGGAGAAGGAGAACCTACACGGTTGAGATGCGCACGATATTGCTGCTGTTTGTAAATTAATGTGCCTGTAAAAAATTGGTTTTGGAAACAATGTATGTACTCTGAATGTGCATTTTCGCATAGTTAAACAGATAAGCTTCAGAACGTAAGCTGTACCAGCCACATTATTATTAGTAAGTGGGTAACTATATATGTAACAATGTGGCAGGTATATTAGTTGTTAGTCATACACGTTCGTGGCGCCAAAGTTGTATAGCGCAGTGTAGCCAACCAATGAAAGAAATATCGGCTTTTGGGGCTTTTACGATCATTACGATCCTCTTCCACTTCACCATTCTCTGAATTAATCCCATATCTCACCAAACAGCCAGAAAAGACAAAACGATGTAGAAGAAAAGTGGGAGCATGCTATCTGACGAGCATACGCCTGTAGGGAAGAAAATGAAAATACGACAGCAAATTAAGAATGTCGGTAACGATGAAGACAATATCACTTGCGTTTTTGCGGTCAGTTGTACTACTCCAACGAAAGTACTGTTAAAGGTGACTGGATACGAGGTCAACGATGGAACATTTGGTTTCATGAAATACATATGTGACGGGGCTTTGGTAAGATACAATTCATTTGTGGAAAATGTATCTAGACATGTGATTTTGCAAGTGATCAGAATAGCCCCGTCAATGATCAGAATTACCCCGTAGTTTAGGAAAATCTTGCAATGTGTAGTGTTTCAGTTTTTCCATTTTTACAACTATCAGAAATATAAACATATAATTTTAAATTGTGCACTTTTGTAGCCAAAAGAATGGCGTTTCAGAATAAATTAACAGTTTTGGGAGGAAAAGTTTTTTTCAATTTTTTATGTACTGTTCAATGTGAAATGATCGATATAGCCCCGGTCTACCCTATGGTTCTTTCGCCTGGCTTGTCGAAAACTGTGAGTGGTGGTGGGGGGGGTTACTGTCAACACTTTTTTTTTTCCTTCGGGACCTGGCAACACTGCAGGTCATGCTTGCTCTTCCCTCTAGTCACTTAGTTCTACAACGTCTCTCTACTCCTGAAGATGTGACATACCATCACGAAAATTTGATTTTTTTCTTTCTCCGGTGAGTGTTTCCTCTCTCCTCTTTCACTTTTTATTTAGCCCTTGTGGCCCTCCTTCCTTTTATCCAATTTTTCCAACTTTGGAATGAATCCTTCTGAGTACAACTCACTTCAACTGAACCGCCTTAGAACCCTCATTGTTTCCCATGCCAAGGCCATGTCCCATGCACGCTTCCTGCATTCATGTTTGATATTAGGCCTAACACCTAAAAGCCTCACACCCAAACAGCCTTTTTCTGCTATGCACCCAAGTATTAAACCCATGATTTTCCCACTTGCGAGATACTTTGCTATTGAGCTAACCCACACCATGTACCAATCCCAGCTTAATCGTGCCCAGGAACTGTCCTTATCCATCCAATCCCTCACAAAAATCCTTTTGTTGACCCCAGGTGAATGTAACCAAAAAATTGAATCTTTCTGGCATGCAGCCCATTCTATCTCAAACGAACTTAGCAACAAACACCTACACAAACTGTCCAACCTATGCCGCCAGGCTTTTCAGGCTGGCTGCACTCTCCCCCTTCCACTCCCACCACAATTCACTCCCAAATCCACATGCCGTCTACTGCCAGACCCTCCCTTGCCACTACCCCCTCCTCCAGCACCACTAATAGAACCACACAAACACCAAAGCTGCACCCACAATTCTCGCACCTTGGTAAACAACCAGTCCACGGACAAACCCAACCCCACCAGACCCATGGTCACCAACGACCCTAACCTACCCCAACACAACCAAAGTGTACAAAATTTGTCCAACCACAATCTCACCCCTACCGAAATTGATATTCTATCCAAAGGCCTCACCTTCTCCCCCACAACTTCCCACAACCAATTCTGTCTCCTATTCGATATCCTCACCTTTGCCAGACACCTCAGATGGCAACACTTCTGGGCAAAAAACCCTTCCCCCCCCAAACCACAACCAAAGAAACCCACTCAAGCCTCCTCCAATTTTGCTCACCATCTTCCCAAGACCCACTCCCCCTGCCCACCAACCATCCCCTGGAAAGATACATCACTGCCATAATCTCCACTATCACTGACAGCTCATTTCTTGACAACCTCCACAACAAACCCAACTTGAATCCCTCTCAAGATAAAGCCCTGCAAGATCTCCGCCAGAACCACCACATCAAAATCCTCCCAGCTGACAAGGGATCCACCACGGTGTTCTTGAACTCTCAAGATTACCTGGCGGAAGCCACTCGCCAGCTGGTCGACTCCTCCACCTACAAAACCACCACGGTTGACCTTTCAGCTACACACCTCAACAGAATCCAGGACTTTATCCACACCCGAGGTCCCCCGGAGGGCCTGACAGCCTCCACCATATCCATCCTCATCCCAGACAATCCCCGCACCCCCACTTTTTACCTGCTGCCCAAGATCCATAAACCTGGCAACCCTGGCAGACCCATCGTGTCCAGTTACAATTCACCTTCTGAAAGAATCTCAGCCTTTGTCGACTCCCACCTCCAGCCTCTTGTTAAAGCTCTGCCCTCCTACCTCCGGGACACCAGCCACTTCCTTCAGAAAATTAACTCTCTCCCACCATTACCTGCCAAAACTATCCTTGCCACGATCGATGTTACTTCTCTCTATACCAACATACCTCACTCCCATGGCCTCTGCTCCATAGAATCCTTCCTCAACAACAGACCAAAACCCCACAACACCAGCACTAATTTCCTGACTCATCTAGCTCACCTTGTCCTCACGTGCAACAACTTCACCTTCGAGAACAAGCAGTATCTCCAAATCCGGGGCACAGCCATGGGTACCAGAATGGCCCCATCCTATGCCAACCTGTTCATGGGCAAAGTTGAAAAAGAGTTCCTGGAGACCCAATCTCTCAAACCTCTCCTCTGGCTACATTTCATCGATGACATCTTCATGCTTTGGACACATGGAGAACCTTCCCTGACCACCTTCCTAGACAAACTTAACCACTTCAGCTCCATCAGTTTCACCTGGACTCACTCCACCAACCAAATCACCTTCCTGGATGTGGATGTGCACATGAAGGAAGGACATTTGGAAACCTCCATCCACATCAAACCTACCAACCATATGCAATACCTACACTTCTCCAGCTCCCATCCGTTCCACACCAAGAAAGCCATCCCATTCTCCCTGGCCCTCAGAGGTCAACGCCTCAACACCTCAGCCACCTCCCGACAGAACTATAACCTCCGCTTACACCAAGCCTTGACCAACCATGGATATCCTTCCACCCTGGTCACCAAACAAATATCCCGAGCTGCTTCATACACTCCCACCAATCCCCCTGCACTTGTCACCCAATATCACCCCCACCTCAACAAAATCAGACACACTCTACGTTCCCTCCTTCCCATACTGCACAGTGATCCTGACACCAGAAATATCTTCCCCGACAAGCCCAGAGTTGTCTTCAAACGCCCTCCCAATCTCCAAAACATCCTGGTCCACCACAATCCACCTACTCACAATCAACTCGCACCTCCCGACAAATGCAACCGCCCAAGGTGTAAAACCTGCCCCATATTTGTCACTTCCCGCACCCTCCAGATCCACACTGCCACCGGCAAATTCACCATCTACCCCAAAGGAACCTGCAACAGCTCTAACCTAATTTAAATCCTCACGTGCAACATCTGTGGGAGCTTCTACCTGGGGGGAAACATCCACAGCCCTGAACCTCCGCATCAACAACCACCGCTCCTTTACCCAAAACCTGGACTTTGCTGTTGCCATTCACAACAATCACCACAATATTCCTTTTAATGACTGCTTCCAGGTAGCAATCGTCCATTCCTTGCCCCAATCCACCAACACCTCAATACGTAGAAGATGGGAGAGGGCCTACATATCGATCATGAATGCAACCACACCTCCAGGCCTGAACAAGGCCACCCAGTAACGCCCCTCATCCCCTATCCTCACCCTCACCACCACCTTTTCCCAAACCAACCCCCCCCCCCCCCCCATCACAGTTTTCGACAAGCCAGGCGAAAGAACCATATATCTTTTTTTTGTACTGTAAACACTTTTTTTTCCTTCGGGACTTGGCAACACTGCAGGTCATGCTTACTCTTCCCTCTAGTCACTTAGTTCTACAACGTCTCTCTACTCCTGAAGATGTGACATACCATCACGAAAATTTGAATTTTTCCTTTGTCCGGTGAGTGTTTCCTCTCTCCTCTTTCACTTTTTATTTAGCCCTTGTGGCCCTCCTTCCTTTTATCCTATTCTCTCTCTGACCTGGCCGAATAATACGTAACAGTTCTACAAAATCTAGTAGTGACTTCTTTTGGCGATACTTTTGGCAGTGTAAGTATGCTTGATGGGATATATTCCAACTGAGTGTATATAGTATGTTTTAATAACTATGTTTTTTTATTGAGTGCATGACTGAGTGTGTGAATGTGTAGGTTATAAATTTGGGGACTACAGATTTCTATTTATTCTTGACAGCTAAACAAAAAAAAAAAGAACGGGAGAATGTAAGTTATTTTTGAGGTCCAGTTATTGTTAACATGTGATTTTTATTGGCTACATAAAATATATTCGTCGATTTGTTATAGCCTGAGTTTTTGAGATTTCGAAGTTTATTGTACTGGTCGAATCATTGATGTTATTGCACATAGAAATTATTTATGAATAAAAGCCTGTTAACATTGAGTACATCTTTCAATGAAGCAAATAGTAAACTCATCACTTGTCTAAATATAAGCCATTGATTTATGATATATTGTGTGAATGAGAGCATTATATCTGGGTTCCTATCGGTCGTACATAATTTTGTTGGGAGGGGCGAACTAGACGATTCCCCCATTTCTCAACAAGGTTCCGTGAATCCAGATTTGTTCACTCATGCATTTTGAGTTCTTTGCCTCCTGCGAGCAAACCTAGTCGATCCACGAGAATCAGGGTGTAATATTGGGCTGGGCGATTGATACTTAATGTAGCACCTTCTTAAATTTTACACACTTCAATTATTTATTTAAAGATCTTCGTAAATTAGGTAGCAGATTATTAAGAGAATTGAAGTGCTACATAAATATGATAGTATTCGAACCGGGATATCAGTCTTAAAAGGGATGTTAAAAGGACCAAGACGACACTTTCCTACTTTTTCAGTTACAACATCGTCATACAATGAAAACAGTTTGTTCAATTGTACGACATGAGAATCCAGGTTGCACGTGCCCATATTGGTATTTGTATCCTCAATCCCCTCTGCAGAAATATCCAAACTACACAATGCAATACCGTCCGGCCAGTAAGGGAAGGAAATTAAATTATCTGGGAAAGATATTGTAACTTGATGTGACACTAAAAAATCACTTCCCAATATCAAGGGGAATGGTAAATTATCCACCACCCAAACAGTCAATTTCCAGGACAAAAATTCCAGTTTGATAGGGATTTGACTAAGTTTGATAGGGATTATGACTAAGTTGAGGGGGCGGTAATGCAGCACGAAGGGAATTGAATAACGTGCGAGACAACAATGAGACAGAACTTTCGATATCTAGAAGAGTTTGAACGGAACGGTCACACACATTTGCAAAAAGTACGAGACAAAAGGGTATTTAATGGATCCGATGTAAGCGGTGAATTATATGAAATTTGTTTATGGTGAGGTGCTCATTTATTCGTACTTCTGCGTATGCTTATTTGTAGGTATAACTTTGTGTTAATATTAAAGGTACTTTTAATGAAATCTGAAAATCCTAATTTTTAGTACATAATATATTCATACCAAACTGTTATGGGGAGGGATTGTATATTTTTATCAGGTCCTCCACCAGAGATATCTATCTACCTGTGAAAGGTGCACTTTTTTCACTTTTCTTACTTTTTAATCATTTCTAGAAAAAAAAGGGGGCATGTCTAAGGGTTGAAACTTGGTGAATGAGCGCATCTATATCAGAGCTCTTTATCCAGTAAAGCTCAATTTCCTGACCATTTCCCTTCTTGCAAATATTATCTGCTAAAATCGGGACTTATAGCATTAATGACCTACTTTTTCAAACGTAAATTTCACCCTTTTATAATTCATATATAACAATGGCTAATACACAGTCTTGTAGCTTACAGTTTCCTGATCATTTTGGTTTTTGTTCCACATCGATAGGATGGGGCTGAGATACTCTATGTGATCAGAAGTATCCGGACACCCACCTGAAAATAAAGTACAAGTTTGGGCAACCCTCCATTGGGAACACTGGCAGTCAATACAGTGTTGGCCCACCCTTAGCCTTGATAACAGCGTTCACTCTCACAGGCATACTTTCAATCAGGTGCCGGAAGGTTTCCTGAGGAATGGCAGCCCATTCCTCGCAGAACGCCAAAATGAGAAGAGGTATTGATGTGGATCAGTGTGGTCTAACACGAAGTCTGCATTCCAAAACATCCCAGAGATGTTCTATGGGTTTCAAATCAAGACTCTGCGCAGGCCAGTCCATTTGTGGGACGTTGTTGTCGTCAAACCACTCCCCCACAAGCCCTGCAGTATGGAAGGGTGCTCGGTCATGTTGAAAGACACAACGGTCATCCCCGAACTGGTCTTCGACGGTAGGCAGCATTAAAGCTGTTAAAATGTCAACGGAAGCTTGTGCCGTGACATTGCCATGTAAAGCAACAAGGGCGCCAAGCCCCCTCCAGGAGAAACATGACCACATTGTAACCCCGGCACCTCCGAATTTCACTGTCGGCACTATACAGGCTGGTAGATGTCGTTCACCAGGCATTCGCCACATCCACACCCTACCATCGGATCGCCACATTGTGTACTGTGATTCATCACTCCACACAACGGTTTTCCACTGTTCTATGGTCCAGTTTCGACGCTCCTTGCACCACACGAGGCGGCGTTTGGTATTTGTCTGTGTGATGTTTGACTTATGGGCAGCTGCTCGGTCACGGAAACCAAGTTGCCGCACCTTGCGCCAAACAGTAATGGTGCTTGGAGTAAATCCTGACGCAGTTCAGAATTCCTGTGTGATGGTGGTGATGGATGATTGACGATAATGCTGTACGACCCTCTTCAACACTCGATGGTCTCTGAAGGTCAACGAGGGAGGTTGGGCAGCACGATTTTGGATTGTACACATCCCTTCACTATAACATTGGACAGAGGGATGTTTAGGAGGGTGGAAATCTCACACACAGACATCCTACACAAGTGGCACTCAACCAACTGACCACGTTGAAAGTCTGCGAGTTCCTCAGACCATCCCATACTGCTGTCTCACACAGTCTGCAGACTACTGAGTTCGCTCACTATGTGTTCCACGCGGTAGATACCAGTACTGTGTCACCCTCTATGATAAACACACGTTTCGAAGTGTGTCCCGATACTTTTGATCACATAAGAGTATTTCAGATTCAGTAACCCCTTACGACACCACCAAATGGCGGATCTTTTAAATCAAATATGGCAGCCACTCGAAACCTACAGCCACTAGAATTAAAATAATGACTGTTTTCAACTAACAACATGGTAAAGTAACTGCACAGAAAAAAATATTTTTTTAAAAATTGTCGAGCAACGATTTTCTCATATCCTGGACCACTTGACATGGATTGTCCCTCGTGCATTTTTTAAAAATTTTCAAATTATAGGTTTTTGAAAAATTCGATTTTCAAAAAAGTTTGAATGACCTTCAAATGAAAAAAAATGAAAAGTCGTCATGTGATATATCTAATTAAAGCTCATAGCAAAAGCAACAATTTGGTTCTTATCCCAACCTTCTACATCAATTCTAGCTTGATTCATGACTTTTTTTGTGATTGCATTTGTGCGGCAAACTGTGCTATTGTTCATACTACCTAGAGAAGTATTTGGTCTAGGAATTTATTCGTGCGCCTGGACAAGAGATGGCGTAACGAGCGTATCGTCCCACAGTTCCGTGTATCCACACATGCGTTGAAAACTCCTGTCAGCATGCATCGTTCGTAGTATAGAGCAGTTGATTGACACGTCAACAACAGCATTTTGTAGTCAACTGAACATGGCGCAGTTCGTGCCAGATAAAGTGTTTTTCCGGGGTGTTCTGCTTCATTACTTTAACATGCAGAAAAGTGCTACCGAAAGTCATCGTATTTTGGTGGAAGTGTATGGTGACCATGCGCTAGCTGAGCGAATGTGTCAGAAGTGGTTTGCACGGTTTAGAAGTGGTGATTTCGGCCTGGAAGACCAAGAGCGACCTGGACAGCCAAAAAAATTTGAAGATGAAGAATTGAGAGCATTGCTCGATCAGGATTCGTGTCAAACGCAGGAAGAACTTGCAGAAGCATTAGGCGTTGATCAAACAACAGTTTCCAAATGCCTCAAAGCCATGGGAATGATTCAAAAGATGTCACATTGGGTTCCACATGAATTGAAAGACAGAGACGTTGAAAGATGAAAAACCATTTGCGAATTGCTGCTTCAAAGACAGAAAAGAAAGGGGTTTTTGCATCGCATTGTTACTGGCGATGAGAAGTGGATCCATTATGAGAACCCGAAACGAAAAAAGGCCTGGGTGAAGCCAGGTGAACCAGGTCCATCACAACCGAAACGAGATATTCACTGTGCAAAGGTTATGCTGTGAATATGGTGGGATATGAAAGGTGTGGTGTACTATGAGCTGCTGAAACCGGGTGAAACTATTAATGGAGAATGTTATCGATGACAATTAATGCGTTTGAAGCAAGCTCTGGCCAGGAAACGACCAGAATGGGAGAACAGACATGATAAACTTATTTTTCAACATGATAACGCTCGCCCACATGTCGCAAAACTGGTCAAAACCTATTTAGAAAATGTCGGATGGGAAGTTTTACCCCACCTGCCGTATTCACCAGACGTTGCTCCTTCGGACTACTACTTGTTCGATTGCATGAATAACGATTTGATTTGACAGCGGTTCACTTCTTCAGAAGATATCGAAAAATGGGTCTCTGACTGGATCGCTTCAAAGGATGAGGACTTCTTTCGCCACGGAATCCGTAACTTGCCTGACAGATGGGCGAAAGTGGTGGCTCACGATGGACAATATTTTTCTTAAGGTATTTATGTATTTTGTGTTTGAACTACAGCTTCAATGTGTGCGTAACAACCATACGAATTAATTCCTAGACCAAATACAACAGATAAAAATCTGAAATTTTGCATTTTTCCTTCATGACAATTAAGTATGAATAAAATTAGAGATTGTCAGCTGTTTTTCATTGGTGCACTTGGCATGGAATGCCCCCCCCCCCCCTAGTTCAATGCACCTATTCCAGCACTTGATAAGGGCAATGATTCCACAGGAAAAAATATATATTTTGGACACGTGCGTAACCACTCATGCACCGCTTACTGGACCTCAACGTCATTCTGGAACCTCGATCAACTTAGTACATCTTTCAGTGGGCCAAAGGTGTGGAAACTGGAAGGTGCAAGAACGGGCAAATATGGAGGGTGGAAAGGCACTCAAACTTTAGGTCTCACTTTTTTTTTGTGGGGGAGGCAAGTTTTTAACAAATGTTTGTTAAAAAAATATTAAATATTAAATTTAATATTTAAAATACATTTTAAAACAAATTAAAAATAAACAACTTTACAATATATATATATATATATATATATATATATATATATATATATATATATATATGGTACTACTTTACTACAGAGGTGACACCTATGAATCATTTATTTAGCACTTTTTTACATTGCTAACGCACTATTCTGGAATGCGGAACATTTCTTTAGGTGAAGTAATGATTTTCTAACGAAAATAATGTCTATTACTTACATTTACGAGTACTTACTGAACCCGGTGCTTGGTATTCGACTGCAACGTCTGATTCTTTTACATGAAGCATTTCTTGAATGTGATAATTGCTATGATATTTGGTACAGTGGTCGCGCAGATACTAACGAACATTCTAGACAGTCGATCATGTTCTGTTATCGTCATACTTTCGTTAATAATATGGGACCAAAAAAATACATGCGGAATGCTCTTGGCAACTAAATTTTTGTGTATGAACTGGTTTCATTATTATTATCATCATCATCATTTCTTTTAAAGATATACACACAGAAGCATTTGTATATTTGATATTTACTGTCTCTTTTCTTCCGCTTTAAACTAATCGCGGCGATGATGATAATGATGATTGCATGAAACGACAAGGGGAACCCCACAAAACTTTCTTCGTGCCATCGACATGTGTGTAAGGAAACTTTCAAACCAATGGGACAAGCAACATGGGATGTTCACACAGTCACACTAGTGACACACACTTCCAGACTGTAAAATAGGATTCATTGCACATGAGGGTCAAAACAGCAAACGACACGTTCATATGGCGTATTCGCGAGCTACTTGTTACTTCGGTCGGAAAGCTCCTTACAAGAAGGGTGCTCAGACCGAAGCGACGCGCTGCAGGGGGAGTTCCCAATTAAGTGACAAGCGACATGGTGCCTTCAGTCTATTAGCAAGTGTTGCTTGCAAACAACAGATAGGCGACACGAGAAACCGCACATTACAACAACAGATCAAGGCGACACGATAAGCCACACGTGTCACTTTTGTCGCTTCTGCGTCGCTTAAACTGGGCCATTTCCTCAATAGCTTGCAACATGTTGCCGTGGTTTGTTGTTCGCGCATACGCGATGCAATGAGTGTCTTGCTTTAGTGAGATTGCGCACCAAAGCGACAAGCGGCACGCGACACTTATCGCTTGAGGATTTCACCAACCGAACGCTGCTGGCCTGTGCATCTCGTCATGTCGCTACAATGTGAAATGTTGCTCTTGATTGGCTCCTTTCCAAGCAACATGGGTCGCTTCGGTATGAAAGATGCCTTGGACCGAATGACCCATGTCGCTTTGGTGTGAAATCCTTTTATCGTTTGTCGCGTATCGCTTTGGTCTAAAATCTCCTTGAGGAAACGGTGCAGTCAGAGCTTGTGTCCCTATGGTTCGAAAGACTGCTCGCTTTCAAGCGACATTTGTGGTTTGTCGCCTCAGTATGAAATTTCTCTCAGGATACTATTTATATTCTAATAACATTGAAAAATAAACTCTAATACACAGTCTAAGACCTGACGTCCGGAATCACATTGTGATGTTTCTTCTTGTGTTACGCATGCTATTTATTTATTAATTTTATTTTTCTTTTCTTTCCAAATTAATGTCATTTCGTGACTGCAAATCACTCCACAAATATAACTGTTTCCATCAATTCACATACCGCCTTTCAAGACAAACAAATCTACATAATATATTCCAAAAACTAACAAAGCCGAATTACTTTCATAAGAAAATTAGCACCGACATTGATCGCACAGCCATCTGTGTTTCTCATCCGTCTGGGGAACCAGTTTCTTGGGTCGTTTTCCACACTACATTATTCAAGGTGCTGTAGGTTAGGCAAGCATAGTTAAAATCAAAATTAAAAATGCTCGACACGTCATGTTATAGTGATGTTATAGTCACGGTGAGTTTGAAACACTGACTACGAGGTTTACGTCATCTAACACACGGAACATTGTGCTCTCGTGCAGAAAGCAAATGGCGGCAGCAGAAACAGCATGTCAGACAGAGATTTTTACAGAAAACAACATGCATTCGCATTAAAATGGATCAAAACTACATTCACAACGCTACAGAAAATGATTTGCGTAAGTACTTTCTCCTGTAAAAAGTAAGAAATCCGTCACCCCTATAGTAAAGTGTTACCCTATATATAATGTAAACTTTTTTGTATTTTTGAATTGATTTAAAATATATTTTAAATATTAAATTTAATGTTTTAAAAATGTTTAAATATTTTTCTTTAAAATATAAACTATGATCCCATTGCGATCCAATAACAAAACTTCTAAGACTTGATGTTGAAATATGTATGTTTCTATGGGTATTTTTTAAAAAAAATTCAAAATATAGATTTTTGAAAACTTCGAATTTCAAAAAAAGGTTGAATGACCTTGTAATGAAAAAAATTGAAAAGTAGTCATGTGATATATCTAAAGTAAGAATCATGAACCTTCCGACCCTCTGTAAACAACCGTCTCACTTCGAGTAACGTATCACTCTGCACCAGCTGTTTGTGAATGACGCGGCCATCATATGCTGCTCACTCGCAACCTTTAATTTTACGTAACATGGAAAAACGTATTCTTATTTTAACTGATAATCTACACATTGAAGTATAATAAATTTTCTACAAGTGATTAAATAGGTGTTCTTGTTCAAGAATGAACATATTTTTCTACGCCAAAAGTTCCATTTATCTGACACTGGGTTAAGAGATTCTCTTTGATTATGACAGCGCCAAAGTTATACAAGAGGGTGAGAGATTCGTTTCAGTAAATTCAAGCCTTTTGGTTTTATTGCTTCCTCTTCCACCAAATTATTGCCCAACAATGTTGACATGTTGAGTATTGTTTTCTCCTTTGTGCAACAAATATACCGCCAGTTTTAGCAGAAGCTATACAAAGATAAGCCGGGGAATAAAAAGAGATTGTTTATCTTTCTCTCAGTTTCTTGTGCACTAGAAAACAAGATGATAATAAGCACATTATTTACACACTTCTCATGCAAGTAATGTATTTTCTTACCTTGATTCAGCAGTTCCTTTTTGAACTGGAGGCATTTTCGGCGCTAGACATCATCCTGTCACAGTACGGTCTGTCAAATTTGCTTCCCAAAAAGGAACGCAACGTAGCATAAGAGGCGATTTAACGTCGACTGCTAAAATTGGGGAGATCGTCATCAATCATCACTATCAACACCTTCCCCGGACAGGACGGCTCTTTCATTGAAAAATACGAAAGCACCTCGCGTTGTATTGCGCTTATCTCAAAATCGGTGTACTTGTTTATACGAGCAACAACGTTTTGTTTTTTTTCGCGGGACTCACAACTTGACCGGTCGTTTTCCTTTCTTTCACCACACCAAAAACAAAAAGACGCAGACACACAATTACACTTGGACACCAACTTCACTGCTTGCTCAGGATAGCACCGACACAATGTCACATAAACGTTAAGAACAACCTGCTTCTTTCCACTTTTCAAACAGCTGTATTTCCGAAAGACTACTCTGAAAACACGGGAGACCTTCCTGCATGCATGGAAGTCGCCATGTTCGAAACTGGCGCTATTTTCTTGCTGTTCACGTGATCGATTGTAATGTATACAATAATCACGTATTATTATTATAAACAGAAACCTTTAATGAAAATATATTTTAAAATGTATAATCCAATGTAATTTACACATTTTTCTTCCATTAGCGTACTTTCATAGAATGGACTACATGATGCGGAAGAAATCCGTTATTAGGCTGTTGCCAACCTCAATACTTCTCACTAAGTACAGAAACGGAAGTGGTATGTCGAATGTTGGTATATGATAGTGTGATTTCACATTGTCAGTGACGATCCTCCGAGGATGGCGGATGCAGGAGTCGATCTATAATTCAGAGGTGTTCACCATCCGGATGGTGACATCCTCACACTCCAGAATACTATTGCGGGTGAAGAAGGGCAGGCCGTAGGGTGAGGGAGGTTGATTTAAAATGAACACCTCTCAACAAGAGAGAAGAAACATGTGACAATATTTAAAAATTCACCCCCAAATATGCATTTTATTTTATATGTAGCGTACAATAAAATGTGACTGCCTCAAAATATTTCTGTTGTCTTTGCTGCATAATCCAGCATTTTTGAACGGTATGAAAAGGTCATTCCATGGGAAGTCACCAGAATTGTCCGGAAACGGGTCGCCTCATAGTAACAGATTGTAACAAGCTTTCGTGCACGTATAGAGTTAGTAAGGAAATATCATTGTGTGAAATATCTCGTTTCAAAACATAATACATATTGTACAGGGTGCCTCTAAAGAATGTGATCCTTCAAAAAAAGTACAAGACAACGACATTTTCACATAATTGTTAAGGAACAACGAACTGAGATAGAAAGTATGTTTTTGCTTTATTGTACAAAGTAAAGTATACTTGGTTGTAACGAAATGTAGATTTTGCCTTACCTTTGTATGTGTATGCCCAGGAAGTGGTTGAAATTCATTGTCGTTAAGATGTGCGGCAGAAAATCAGGTAAGTTTATTAATTTCCCCCTGCTGAGGAAATCAGCCAAAGTCTTTATATTCGTCACAGTATGACTTCTATGTATGGTTCATCAGCACACACCCTCATATTGCTGTTTAATGTTTCTGGTTATAAATTACAGACACTTTTTACAGTATGTGTGGGAAAGAAAGTGCAAAATGAGGCTATTTCAGGAGTTAAAATCTTGTAATGGGAAAGGTGACAACACTATGCAGGTGGTATAATTGGAAACACCTGAACTTTGGTATTATTTACAGGAAATATGAAAATTGCACTCTGCCTCATTTGGTATCTGTTGCGGACATACGAAATGCATGCAGTGTAGAATGTCTGTAATACGGGAGTTTCTAATAATCATATCCCAAGTCAACTGGAAGTTGTAAGTGGAAAGTAATTTCAAGGGATCAATCGGAGAGTAGCAGTGTGGAATATAATTTTACATTGACAGTGAAGGTTGTCAATTTAGTTCACTGAAAACAGCTCATTTGTATGTCGCAAATGCAGTGTGAATACGTTGCACAGTTGCTGAATCCAGAGCAATGCCGGTCTTTGGTGAAGGCAGTATTCCTTTCTCAGCTCTCAGTTTTTTGGCTGTTCGTACCATGTACTCAGTAGTGTTGAAATATTCTTTAACCTTTGTTGTTTGCCAACTATGAGGAGCAAGTGTGAGTATTGGAAGCTGTTCAGCTCTTGAAGACTTGATGAATTTCTGCTGAAGTTCTGACATGAGAAGGTTTAGGTCGCGTTCAGCATGAATTTTTGTAGCCTCAGCAGATTCTTCTGACTCTTTAGGGATATGTAAAACTGCTGCACCATGCTTTGTAATAGAAGATTGTATTTGTTTCATTTTTGCCTTTCCATACATTTTCCTCTTCTCTTTGTTCACATGAGTAAGTGTCTTCATGGGAGATACTTGTATTTCATGCAGACTTGAATTCAGTCTCTTCAATGGACCAGCACTGCTGTCTGGGACACTTTCCACACAATTTTTGCCCAGGAATCAGTTTACCACCATATATCCTTGCTGTTTCTACAGTAATTGTCCTTAGTGACTTCTTACAGTTCCTGTTTTTGGTGTGTAGTGATGTAGGTGACAAGCACTGTCTATCTTCAAGCCTACACTGCACTCCACTCAGGGTTCATGTGACACACAGCCCTGAGCCAATGCCATGTCTGTGTTTATTTCACTTTGAGTTATCACACACAGAATGAATGTCTTCCTGTCTCTAAGTACAGTTTGTTAACAAGTCTTACTGTTCTTCACACTAAATAATCTAAAAACACCACTACTCTCACCAAAATATTACGGTACACCACCAGAAGCCAGCCTCATATCACACAATAGATTTGGCGAGAAAACAAAAGTGTCCTGAAATTCACATGAAACAAATGAGGATCAAAATGCACAAATGTTTCACAATTTGCATTAACTTTTATGTTTTGGAATATACTCTTCTACAGGTGTGAGTGCATGGGTTGCGGTACAGCAACCTGAAATATTTGAAAGGAAAACTCAATTACGCATTATATGTGAAAGCAGATATTAGTAGAACGGCAATACACATAATTCAGTATTCTATGAAAATGGTTCAGAGTGCAATCATGAAATTTCTCCTGAGGAACATGTTGGAATAGTACAATATTTTACTGCCGCTCATTTCTTCTTTATATCTTTCCCTCATATGGAACTTTGCACCCAAAAAGAGTGCTTTTTTTAGCTTTTTCATATTTTTAACATACATGACACACTTTTTAAGCAAGAAGGAAATATATTGCAGTCTTCCTTTTTAGTGTGGAGACTCCACACCTTTGGAACTGTTCTTGTGAGAACTATGAAGATTGCACTTTATTTCCTTCCACTTTAAAATATGACATAGATTTCCACATATATGTGTCGGAAGTTGCTTTTTTGGTTATGAAAAAGACAACCACAAATTAATATAGTTGTCACCAAACTTAACTTTTTTCATTGTATATATTTCCTTTACATAATACAACAACTAGAAATCATATGTCATTTCTTTTCGTTACGCTACAAGCATTTATCTTGTACCTTCGTGCTGTACGTTACCACGTCACTACACACTGAGACGGTAACTTTAATCAGTCCTGTAGCCCAAACTAATGACCGTAGACATAAGTAATTTTACAGTTTTCCATAATACCCTCAGACATACATTTGTGCAAAATTTTATTAAAATTGGAGACGTAGTGGCGACTACCATTTCGGTGATTTGCCATGGAATGACCAACATACGAGTGTGTTTTTGGATGAAGTAACTTTCGAGATGTTGAAGTACACTCTGGAGGATACTGGAATGTGTGACATTGAGGTGTAGATCGACCACGTTGTGACACGCACATTTGTCATTAGTTACGAGACGATGAGGGATAGGTGATATTTGAATTCCAAATTAGTTAGCTGCCCCCGTGACAGAGTGGTTAGCACATCGTGCTACGATGCCAGGGGTCCCGGGTTCGAATCGTGCCCTGGGCATGGCTGTTTGTGAATGTCCATTTATCGATTTCATCATATCATCATCATTCATCCCCATCGCAAATTAGTCATAAGTGGCACAAGAGGGGGAAGTAAAATAAAGCAAATCAATCAAACCAAATGAGTTATTTCCATTATTTCTATCAAATTAATAATTATTAATTTAGTCAATCAAATCATATGTATTAGAGCTTACTTTCATTATCTATAATAATAAATCATAACACTTTCAAACATGAAAAAAAAAAATATGAAGAGACACCGGTTTCAAAATGTAATTTATCTCAATGTGTCTCATTCTTCTAGCAAGGTTTTTTTAGTAAAATATGGGAGAAAATTAATCCTTTGGTACGGAACCATCTTACTAGTGGTGGACAAGATGTAAATTTTGTATTTGATTTTTTTAATTTAGCGTTGCTTTTCTTCCACTTTTGGCTAATCCCGACGATGAGAATGAGTGATCGTCAGATGAAATTGATGAAGGGACACTCACAAATAACACCTGAGCCGTAACTTCGGTGATGAGTCTGAAAGTCGGCCACCAGGCAAGATGTACATTTTTAACTTTTTTTTCACATACATTCAATAACTTTCAACAGGTCATCAGTGATACACTGCTTATTCCGCATCTGTTGACAAATGGAATGTTTTTACACCTTGTAGGCTATGTGGATTATTTTTTTTAATAAGTTTGCAACACTGTTAGGGTACACGTGCTTTTGTTTACAGAAGGTCTGATTCTCACTTTAATTAAAGATCATAGCACAAGCAACAATTTGCATCTTATCCCTACCTTCTATGTCAATTCTAGCTTGATTTATGTATTTTTTTGTAATTGTATGTGTGCCGAAAATTGTGCTTTTTTCCATATTTCAGAGAGTTCTAACTGGAGAACTATAACAGATACAAATCTGCAAGTTTGCCACTTTTTCCTACCTTAGGTGGTACTTCATGACAATTAAGTATGAATAAAATTAGAGATTGTCAGGTGTTTTTCATTGGTTCACTTGACATGGAATGACCCATATACTATTATGTTTTTGTACTGATCTTGTACTTTTGTTAAGCACTACTTTCTTGTAGTATTATAGTATTATAAATTTGTCACATACACATTCTTGTATGAACTCTCGAGCTACTCCTCAACAGGGTAATATAAGTACAATAAAGCCTTCAGACTGTTTTGTTCACTCTGAGATATTAAGACATAAGTTAATTCACAATAACACATTTCTGCAAGCCAAAAACAACAAAAATTGTTCATAAACAACATAATCTTCATGAACCTTGCAAAATATATCATTTTCTCAAGGGGTCAAAGGTATCGATTTTGGAAAATGTGTTGAATTTGATGATGAACACGTGGATGAGGAGGAATGCCAAAATTTGTTGATTCTGAAGACAGCTATGTGGAAGGAAATCATGTACTTGAAACTATCTACGACACTTAGCACAGTAATAGTTCCAATTGTTTGATGATTTTTTCTTAAATTCTAGCAGAAAGACTAATTATCGTAGATCATTTTTATACGAAATTTGAACCTTCCTTCAAGTAATGAGCAATGTTTGGATTTCTGGAAAAGTTATTTGTGTTGAAAAAAAAAAAACAACTTAAAAATTATTTTATTTTTGCTCCCCATGGACAAGGTAATTCGAACTTTTTGGCTGCATTTATGGATCTTATTTTAAGGGAAAGAGAACTAATCCTGACCCACCTACCCTAACAACGAAAGTATTAGGGAAATTATTAAAATGCTAAGGGAACTAAATCTGACCCGCCTAACCAAACCACAAATGCATGTATTGGGAAGTGAAAAACCAGTGTCAAGGAAACACGCAGTAAGTTGGTTGATTTGGTGTTTTAAGTCCTTTATGCACAGTAAGGCTAATTGGGACTGGGCCTACAGTTTAAAGTGGGATGCGAACCACTATGTGCCTCCACCAGGTATTGAACCTGGGACCCCTTGATTACAAGGCGACAATGCTACCACTGCACCATGGGGAGGCCCCAAACATGCAGTACACGCAGTAAGTAACCGCTAAAACTACGCAGTATGTTTTAACATTAGTAAATTGAAATTGAACCATGTAAAAATTGCATACGTAGCATGATGAAATCGCAATAAAACAAATGGAACTTGGGCCCTTAGCACTTTTGGTATGACTTAAGATGAGCGGACCCCTCTCTGATTTTCTTCATATTTGACATAATTACCAATTGAGGCCGTGTGGCCGCGGTGGCTCAGTCGGTAACGCGTCTGACTACCATGCTAAAGGTCCCGGGTTCGATCCCCGGCCGGTTCAAATCCGGGAACTTTTCTAACGATGGAAGCGGCCCCGGCGCCCACCCAGCGTCGAATAACATGGGTACCTGGGGGAAACCCTGGGGGGTAAAGGTGGTCAGGGGCGTGATGCTGATCACATCACCCCCACTCACGACCGGATCAAGAAAGTGTGGGGCGTTACCCCCACACCCCCTATACGCCTTCATTGCGTGGTGCTAAGCACAGGGGAACACCAATTGAGGCCTGCTAATGACGAATCTGAAGTTAAAATTTGTCGGAAACGTCTAGAAATTTTAAAATAATTGCGAACCATTGACGCTAGCCCCACGAACCATTGACGAGTGGTTAGGTTAGGCAAACATCCTGTAGTTAAAATTTGGTCTCGTGGAAGTATCAGGAACTAGAAATTGCAAAATAATTGCGAACCATTGACGCTAGCTAGCCCCACGCACCATTGACATGTGGTTAGGTTAGGCAAACATAGTTAAAATTTGGTGTCGTGGTATTATCAGGAATATATACATTTCGGCACAAGTTCCTTTTGTTTTATTGCGATTTCATAATGCTACGAATGCAATTTTTACACGATCCGATTTTGATGTACGTCTGTTAACACATACTGTGGAGATTAAGCTATTACTTAAGGTTTTGTTATGCTTTCGTGGTTAGGTTAGGAAGGTTAGGTTTGATTCCCTTAGCATTAAAATAAAGTCCCTAAATGCTTTCTACTAAGGTTCCGACTTACTTCTACGATATTTAGTGTCGCTTGTCGACTGAGAATATCTTGTCCATGAGAAGTGCATAAGGTTATTAAAAAGTTGTTTTTTTCTTCAACATAAACAACTTTTTTTCGAGTTTAAACAGTGCTCATTACTTTAAGTAAGGTTCAAATTTCGTGTTACAATGATTTCCAAAATTTTATGATAATTAATCTTTGTGCTAGGAGAAATCATAAAACAATCGGAACCGTTACCAGCATATTTTGCAATTTCTAGACGTTTCCGACAAGTTTTAACTTCAGATTCGTGATTAGAAGGCCTCAATTAATTAACTTCAGATTCGTGATTAGAAGGCCTCAATTAATAAGTAACTTAATAACCTAATAATAACCTAACTGAACCTAACCTAACCTTCTGTAAATGGTCCGTGGGGCTATCCGGGAATGGTTTTTGGGGTTATCTGTGAATGGTTTGTGGTGCTCGCACCATGACGTGCATTCCGTAACACTTCGAGAAATGGCTTATTTTAGTGTAAAAAAGGTTTTTAATCGTGTGAAAACCTTAATGGCACCTTCAAATATGTTCCGCAATACACAATTGGTAAGTACGAACCATACAAAACACAAAATATCCGATTTTAAAGTGTCTTTGATGTAACGAACTGATACCAAAAGTTTACAATTTTTAAAGGAGCAAATTTACAATATAGAGAGTCTCCAATTTTGTTAATTTTCAGTATAATAACTAATTTTGACCTCCTAATCATGAATCTGTTGAAAAAAAATGGGGGTCACGTCTGAAAATTTGAAAAAAAGCCGATTGAATTTTTTTTATATATAGGTGTATATGTGTAGTTTTACGAACAAAAATGTAATCTCCTGTCATTGTGTCCAACCACGCCGTTGTTTTACATGAAAATGATTTATGATGTTCAATTCTAGTACGATCCCTATTTTTTCGATGAATTTAGGGGTGAAATGAGTGCTTATGGAACCTAACCTAACATCGTGTGAATGGTTTGTGGGGCTACACGTGGATGGCTTTTGGGGCTAACGTCAATGGTTTGTGGGGCTACCCGTGGATGGTTTTTGGGGATACCCGTGGATGGATTTTGTCACTAACAAACCTTTTTCATCAAAATATACAATTTCCAGACGTGACCCCCGGTTTTTTACACCAGATTCTTGATTAGGAGGCCAAAATGGAACTAGTTTACTATCCTTTGGACAGATTTCTACAGAAGAAACTACGATAACGGTAGTATAAGACGGAGACGGATTTCTTAAAATTTACAGGACAAAAGACGAGAAAGTACTTACGGAATTGCGTTGTTGGGGACTTTCTGAAGCCGGGGAAATTGTTTTTTAGAATCGTGCAACGTATTTTGCCTGTAAATAAGGTATTTTTCGTCAATCATGCATCTCCGTTGTACGATAGCTCGTGCCGCCATTACCGTCGACTACGTGAATCAAATGTTCCGTGCGTTCGATTATGTAACCCCCTCACAGTGTAGCAACCACGCGGTAGTTTGACAAGATGGCGTGTGAGCGAGGTTTTTTTTTTCCAATGTAAGGTAAGACTCTAGTTTACGTCCTTTTCCTAAGGAATACGTACGTGTCATATATCGTTGGAAAGCTTATTTTATAAGGAATTCAACAACGTAAATCCCAAAGTGAGCAAAAATTTCCTGAAGGAGTAAATCGAGAAAAACTGTTGTTGTCCGGATATGCGCAATTGAACGTACTGAAGAACTTTTTTAGATGATGAAGCACATATTTAGGGGTGAAATGAGTGCTAATGGAACCTAACCTAACCTCGTAGGCATTCCTCGACCCCGTGAATGGATAGTGGGGCTATCGTGAACAGAAAGTGTAAAAAGAAAAAGGTACTTACCCGAAGAGATGCCGGGTGCCGCAAAACGACCGCGCACCGCGAACGCAAAGAAGCAATCACCATGCAGATAAGGACGTAAAGTAGAGTCTAGCCTCAATTTTCGCTTAAAAACCTTTTGTGAATAGTTTGTGCGGCATTTATCGGTTCATAAGTTTGCAAACACTGCACATCAGCTGACGATACTGCATATCAGCTGACGATAGACAACGTGAGTCAAAATTTGCACGCCGAATTAGCAACGACCAATAAATGATTATAATGTTAAAAATAACGCTTTTTTCATGGGAAAAAAAAGTGATCCCCAGCTTGAAAAATCATCCGCTATGCATATAAGGTAAGTAGCAATGATTTTTATTTGAAAACAAACGAGTTTAATGTGTCTCCGGCTTATACTACTGGTACCGAAACTACTTACCGTAATATGTTCCTGTAGTATTCTCTAACATCTGGAAGGTGTTTTGTGTGATGTGGGAATGTTTGATAGCTGAAATTCAACCATTGACGCATAGCCCCACGAACTATTTCCGTTAAGGTTAGGTTAGGTAGGGTCACAATAGTTAAAAATTGGTTTCGATAAAAATATGCGTAGCCCCACACACCACTCTCGCATAGCGCCACACACCATTCTCGCATAGCCCACGAACCATTGACACATAGCCCCACAAACCATTTTCGGAAACGTACGTTCTTCAGTTACAAAAACAAGAAACTCAGAAGTTATAGGTGTCCGAAGGATAGTAAACATATGCATGTTACAAAAAATATAAACGTTCTTGTGTTTAAGGGTTAAAAATGAAAAAAAAACGGACTTACAATGGACACTGTTCGAAACCACGTGAAATTAATTATTAGTGAAAACATATCATGACTTACGTGTTAAATGTTTAATAATTACCTGCAAAACATTCTCTACATCCCATTCTAAAGTTGAGATTACATTCAGAATTTCAGTCCTTGAGCTTTCTAAAAAATTGTGGTATTCACGTAAATATTCTCGACGTATATGAGTATCCATACCTAAATAGATCTCTGAAACTCTTGATTTCGCATTTACATACCATAATGTGACTGACAAGAACTTTCTTTAAACTTGTAATTAAATATTAACATTTCTGTTTCATATTGACACCAAAATATCTCATCATAATCAAAGAATCACAGAATACTCAACGCAGGTAGTGATGGGTCGTTCGTGAACGAGTCATTCAAAAGTAACGACTCTCTCTTGTGAGCGGTGAACGACTCGTTCACCAGAATTGAACGACACGTTCAAAGAGTCGTATGTGTGCCACGACTCCTCCGCCCGCCAAGCAACTATTATTCCATTATTCCCTCTCCTTTCCACGAATTTTGCGAGGAAGGCGCATGCGCAAGTGTATACTCGCCTGGCGGCCGGAATTTTTGAAAGAAAGCAAGTCGATTCTGCGGGCAGCAAATGGGGACTGGAGAGGAGAGGGAGGGAGGGGGGGTCCTCTCTGTTCCTTTTCCCGTAAAGCTGGCTGAAACGTGCCGTGTACGATGAGAGGGGAAGGAGCATGCTCGCGAGTCGACTCTTTCCTTCGTTGAAAGAGTCGTGGCACACCTTAGCGACTCTTTGAACGAAGGAAAGAGTCGACTCGCGAGCTCGAGACTCGCGAGTGTTGTTTGCAGAGAGAGAGCGCGCAACCTCAGCCCATGACGGGCAGCGAAGAACAGCCAACAAATTTGTCCTGTAGTTTCAAGTTCGGCCAAACCATTAGCGCTAAAATTACAAGAAATTAAATGTTAGTAAAAAATATTAGGGGAGTCTTGTAAAAATTTTGAGAAGGTGTTAGGCACAGACCTCTTGATTACAATATTCCGATTAGCCTTTATGTGCAGATAGGATAGTCGGGACTGGACCTACAGTTTAAAGGAGGATCCGAACCTCCACTTTGTATTGAACACGGTACCCCTTGATTACCGGCGACGTTATCACTACGCCATCGGGGAGACCCGATTAGCCTATTGGAGCATAAAAGTGGACTTTAAACATTGTCTGACAAAATCGTTTTCATATGACGTGAAATATTTCATTAACATTAACGTGTAAATATTTTACTAATGAAAACAGCATTAAAGAATAAATATAGAAGTTTAATCATAAATCTCATCGTACAGTGGTGGAAAAAAGTTCTTCCCCATAAGACTTTAATGGCAGTAAATAATGCCGGAAGAGTAGGCAACACACATTGCACCATTAGGTGATCGGGTGATTCTGTCTGTCTCAAGAGCAACTCGTCTTTCATGCAATAGCCAACAGACACAGGAAAGGTGGGAATGTCACGTGACTTGTCAGGTGGAATGTTGTTCGTCAGAAAATCGCCTTTTCTCAAGCCAGGTCGCAGAACCGACAAGAGCTACACGTTATATCTCCGAAAATGATTCCCCTAGAAACGTTGAACGAAACGCTAAAACAATTCTTGCCTTAATTACTGTATGTGCCGCAGTAGCACAGTCGTTAGGGCGTTTTATTACCATGTGAGAGATCTGGGTTCGATCCCCGACGGGGGATAATCGGGATTTTGTCCACCTGTCCAAACTGCTTCGGTGCCAACCAGCGTCGTATAAGTGGGTACCTGGAGGAAACTCTGGGGAAAGGGGGGGGGGTAAGGCGGACAGGGGCGTGGTGCTGATCACATCATTCCCACCTTCGGCCTGATGAAGAAAGCGTGGGGCCCTGACTCCACTAACTCCACACCCCCTACACGCCTTCATGGCTTGGTGCAAAGCACAAGGTAGGACTTTGCTTTTTAATTTACTATACATCCCAATTTTGTCTGAACAAAACTTCCCAACCTCTACGTGGGCTTTCTTCCAAGTTCCGTAGGGATGTGAATAGGCTTCAATATTTCTTGACACAATTCATACATGTTATACTTCCTTATAAGAACAACAGCCGATATATTGTGTGTGCGTGTGTGTAGGGGGGGGTATAATCCAAACATGTGAGGTGATCCTTTTACCACTACTCCATTCTCAGAAATAAATCGCAATTCCACACACTGAATATGCAGCACTTTCTACATCTTAGCATGCAAATGTCTACATAGTAGCAAAGTAATATGTGGAAAGAGAAAAATTAACGATTTGTAACGGCACTCTGGAATTTTTTAGTTTATTTTTTTCAATTTGAACTGACATTCATAACATTCATTAACAATCCCAATATTGACAAAAGAATAGCTTAGTCGTTCTGCTACTTTCAATTCTTCATTATCGTAATTATCGTAGTCACAGTAACTCTCTCCTCTCTCTCTCTCTCTCTCTCTCTCTCTCTCTCTCATCCTTCCCGATGGCGCTGTAGTAGAGTCGCCGCCTTGTAATCAAGGAGTCCCCGGTTCGATGTTCGATACCCGGTGGAGACACAGTGGTTAGGATCCCACTTTAAACTGTAGATGCAGTCTCGATTAGCCTTTGTGTGCATAAAGTGGACTTAAAATACCAAATGAAAATAAAAATAAAAATCACCGTAACTCTCTACAAAGCCAGAGGATCCATTTTTGAAACCTGTTGAGGCTTAGATGTAGCATTGCATTCGTATCATTACTCATCATCTTCATCGTCGCGATTATCGCAAGAGGTAAAAATGCGTCACAAAATAACCCAAACAGAAGCTTGGAATCAATCTGAATATTGGTTACGTTGGATACGTGGTAGAACTGTTTTAAATATCACTTCCTGTGATGTAATAGGGTTTTTGATTAGAGACCATTTGTATAATACATATCGTTGTTGTGAACAATAAGTAGTTTCACGTTCACCACACTCTTCGGTTGTTTAGAAATCGTAAGGAAGAAGGATCTCCAAATTTCCGCTTTCACATGCCAATGAAACTTTAAAATAAGTTCAGTGTAGGTCACAAAAGAGATTTACATATTGTTATGAAATCTCTTAAACACCACGAAATCTAATTCCAATAGAATACGATACTACTCCTTACGTTCCTGTAAATGTTCACCATTAGTCTGACGAAAAAATGTAACGAAGATTTCAGTGTTTCCTTGAGGAAAGATAAGGCGCCTGCTTGTAGCAAGCAAGCCTAACTGCTTCGATCAGTGACCTTCACTGCCAGAGTAGAGTGACTCACTCACAGCTGGCCTTCCCTCGTTCCAGTGTGCGTATAAAACAGGTATTTTATTTCGTTCGTTCTAATCCACAGTTATATCAAGCTAACATTCTAATATTTTCGTAAAATATGTAGTAAACAAGTTGTATACACTTCCAGAGTGTTGTTGCCTGCTATTTACACGCGGGAGATGGGGGTGTTTTAAACATTTCTGAACCCAATGGTCGAGCACGAAGGAAAAGTCGTGTAAGCATTGGAGGTAATAACAAGGTAATAGAAGTTGAAGGAAATGCTGGAATAAATTATATCAGAAATTGAGTAAAAACAGTTTCCACACACAGGGCTCTCAGATCACTCTTCAGCGGAAAGTAGGACAAATTGTCTCAAAATGTTGGACGCGAACGTATTTGCAGTAAATATAATAGGTTACTAGGACATCTTAGCATATAACAAGAATATGACACATCTTCAGCTCAAAAATTAATGTTGAAGTGAACGGTTGAGTTCAAAATTCCTCAACTGCTAATTAATAGCACGGCTGTATGTGACTTCAACTTGTGTATGTAAGACAGAACGTTTTTCGTCGATGTGGGGCCAGGAAGAGAAAACAATCCATGAATTCGGGAAGGAAAAAATTCACAATTTCGTAAACGAAGTCTGGAAGTTCTTGTTTATTAATATGTAAAAAACCACTATACATTGGGAAAAAACAGAATTGTGTGCCTTATTTCTCCAATAAGGAGAATAATTACTTGTTACTTCGAACAAATTACCGACACTTATATCGATAAAACTTCACAAAGTAAGCACTTTTATACATATATCCGGACTTTTCCGGATCTAGAAAATCGTGAAGTAATTTCTGAGCTGGGATTGTAATTGCTTTTCCGAACATCCAGTAGCAACCATGCTTGCTTGATTTAAGCATACTTCTACAAGGAACCACGTTATCTTAGACTCCCCTCAGTTTTTCTGTTTCTCCATCTAATTTGAAGTTACGCGATGCCTAAAATACGTATAAGACATTTGAGATTTCTTTCAAATTCCTTCCGGAGGCCAGACACAACTATAAAATGTAAGACACGTCCGGAAATAAGAATGATTCTTATAAGTCTTTTGATTTTCTTATTTAGCGTCGTTTTTCTTTCACCTCTTGCTAATCGCGACGACGAGGATGAGTGATATGATTAAATTGATGAAGGGGCACTCACAAAGAACACCCATACGCACGACGGGATTCGAACCCAGGACATCAGACAATGTAGCGCACTGTGCTAACTCAAGCATTTTTCCTATCTTTAACTACACACGAAACATAAAGAACAATCTAAATAAACAGGTGCTAGTTCACACTCTAACCGTATAAAAACATATGCATGTGAAAATGCAAAATAATATTTATTTTTAGGTAGTTGTGATTCATTATTGTATATTAAAGAAATATATTAGTGATAAAATGACGGAAGTAGAGGAACATCTCCAATGAAACACTCATGCCTTATGGATATTTTTATTTCTTGCCTAACAAGGTTCTGAGTTCGAGTTCCGACCAAAATGGGTTCATTGTGTATGTTCATTCATGTCTTTAATGTAATCATAAATCGTCGTCTTGAATAATTTAACTTCAGATAAAGAAAACTGAGGTAATTACTAATAAAAACAATAACAAAACAAATTTGATCTTAAAGCCCTGGCTTTGCGCTATATATCCCATCACGGGGATCATAGGCGTGCGCCCAGGGGGCCAGGGGGAGGGCAAATGCCCTCCTAATCATGGACGTCTGCAGATTTTTTCCACGAAGAGACAAGCAAGGTATTTTTCCATGGGGCATATTACCCCGATAATAGTGTTGCATTATCGCATTCCTGCATCCTCATTATAATAATTAATGTAAATTATTATGACCGAAATCAAATTATACATCTGAAAACGTACTTTTTGGTTGACATTCGTTTTCTAAGGGGAAGGTGTGGCAATCCTTGGCCCCCCTTCCAGACATCTATGCCCCTATATTATTATATTTTCACCTAGAAATTTAGGATAGATGAATCCTATCACCGTTATTAAACTATATTATACTCTTAAAGAATATTAAGTATTTTTTTAGCCGATGAAAGTTCAAAGCAACTACGTGGGAAGGGGGTGCAGTGACGAAACCACAGCCCCCCACAACCTTGAACGGAAATCAATTTTAGGGGGTAAACATGGAAGTAAAGGAAAGCAAGAGTAGCAGAATCTAAGAGTAGCAGAACAAAGGGATACTCAAGATGGATTTTGTTTTCACGTCTTTCTTGCATTATTTCTTCCAGACTGCCAAGAGCACCTGCGGGGGGGGGGGGGGCAGAGCTGCAATTGCCCCCTTGATTTCAAATTTTATACAAATATATATACCTTTTGTAAAATGTTCTTGCTCCCTTCGCTCGCAATGTCTGCTTTTCTTGCATTCTAATCAAGTTCAGAGCCGTAGCTAGGGGTCGACTGGAGTTAACCCTGGACGCCAAACGATCTAGGGTAAATGAAAAAGATTGTAAAGAGAATAATATGGCGCTCCATGATTTTTTTCCCCATATTAAGTCGACATTGTTTTCATTTTGCAAAAATTTGGATCTGAAAATTTATTGGTCGCTTCGCTCGCAATTTGTTTTCTGTAATGCATTTTAAATTACCGAAGAGAGAAGTACTGCTGCTAAAAGGTTTTCTCTTAAGTGCATGAACAATTGTTTGGAGGAAAAGGAACGCGGAGATTTGAGAGAGACAATTTATATGATTTTTACTGTTGGTATATATGTATATATGTATGTGTGTGTGTGTGTGTGTGTGTGTGTGTGTGTGTTGTATATATATATATGTATGTATGTATTTATATGTGTGTGTGGGGCGGGGGGAGAGGTGTATATATAATCACACCCATCAATGCAATAAAATTTAAACAAGTGAGATGAAATTACTTTATTCTTTTCCGGCCTGAACTATCATCAAGGCTATCCCCCCCTAATCAGAGGGTCTGCGCACGCCTATGACGGCGACTGACATTTACGTAGGTGTAGACACGCTTCGTAC
Organism: Lepisma saccharinum; assembly: GCF_977018435.1. Taxonomy (NCBI): domain Eukaryota; kingdom Metazoa; phylum Arthropoda; class Insecta; order Zygentoma; family Lepismatidae; genus Lepisma; species Lepisma saccharinum. The sequence continues at coordinate 53,898,210 of NC_139235.1, read as the reverse complement.
AATTTGATGATATCGCGATTACGTAATGGATGTGCAGCCACTTAACTGAACCCCCCAAAATTCACATTTTATTACTGAATTCTAAATTAGCATAATATCACATAGTTTACCTATTCATAATATGCGCCGCTTTGGTGCACTTTGTGGATTGTGCATTAATCAACATCAGGATAATCGCGGCAGGCAAAATGGAGGAAAAATGACAATGAAGCACAACGAGGGGGCCCTTGGTTCCCGATTAATGAAACTTTGTCTACATGCAACTGAGTCGCTGCGTGAAACCGCTGAAAATGTCATTTATTAATTTCTTATATTGCTTTTCTAGCACTTGGCGTCAACAAAGGCGATGAGGATGATTAATGAAGTTATGAAATGGATGATAGGCCATGATGATCCATGTCTTCACAAAATTCTAAGTTGGGAATAATGAATATCGATTCGTCTTATCATTTGTCAAGTAGTTGTTTTTAACTCCAATCTTTTTCAAGGATTTCTGGGTTGACAGCATGTGTGTTGCGCGATGATGATTCGACGAAAACCACCATTTCAGTGAACTTCCTTGACAATGACTCTAATATCAGTAAAGAGAACATTTTCTTACGAATAGCTGTTGTTAAGAAACCAATTCCTGAAACGTTTTCTGATTGTCTCACGGCACCCAGCTGTTGTTTGTTATGGCTGGGCCTGGGGGTATGACTCACGCTGCTGTCAATACTCAATCATTCCCGAGAATCCAGGTCCGCCAGGCAAACCCAAACGATAATTTTGTTATTTGGGTTGCATAGCCAACAGGCTTTAAGATGTTACGATATCGTAGGTCTCGTGGCCCAAGAACTACTTTCCATGACTGTACATGATACTGCAAAAAAGCTTTTATTGAATGACTGCAGAATTAGGAACAACTACGTAAGATGGACATGGGTCATGTTCACGAGTGATATAAACAGCTGTTGGCCATCTGCGGTGAGCCTACGTGTTAAGGTGTTTTACTAGTAGAAAGCAACATTAAAAAAAAATACATACGTATAATTTGGCCCGCTTTATAGAAATTCGATCATACATTATGATATTGGCAGAAACGTATATTGAATGACTGTAGAACAACAAAAAGCTATGGATATGGGATGGACATGGATAATGTTCAAGAGCGATATATATTTCTTAAACACAGCTGTTAGCCATCCGCGGAGAGCGAGCGGGTGGATCCTACTTTAAACTGTAGATCCAGTCTGCTGGCGAGACTGCCGCCGCCGCGCCTTGTGTAAGAGAGCTCGCGACTCGCGAGCGAACGATGAGTGAGCAGAAGAGTCGCTAAGGCGAGCGAGTCGTTAAGGTGCTCCACGACTCTTCGTGCCGTCTCGAGAGTCGTGAACGATGAGTGAGCAGAAGAGTCGCTAAGGCGAGCGAGTCGTTAAGGTGCTTAATGACTCTTCGTGCCGTCTCGAGAGTCGTGAAGGAATGATGGGGAAAGAGTCGTGGGACTGTGCTGTGACTCTTCGTGCTGTTTCAAGAGTCGTGAACGAGCGATGATGTGTCGCAGCGCAGATCTGGAGTGCATTTTGTTGACTCGCTTTCTCACATTTGTTGCGATATTAAAACCAGTGATCGAATGAAAAAAAGGAAGAATATGTAAATGCACGTTATTACTAATAAAAGGTTGATATAATTATATAGCATTTCTGTGTATGCTATCGTACTGCACAATTTGCATTATCCGCAGCATGAAATGTAAACTGAAACAAGATACAAATATAGAAAATCTCACTCATGAGGCAGAGTAATGAAAACAAGTATGTGCAATAAATTTTGTTTGTGTGTGTGTGTGTTTACTGTTTACACATATATGTATATCCATACACATACAGAATCGTATTTGTATTTTTCTTATTTTATGCCGCTTTTCTTCAAATTTTAAGTAATCGCGACGATGAGGATGATGCGTGATGATACAGATGAAGGGACACTCGTAAAGAATATCCTTGACCAGACCGGGACTAGAACCCGGGAAGTGGCAAGATCAAATGTTGATTACTTCAGAATCTTGGCCATCTAGTCGGCTACACGCACACACATATACACAAAAATGCAATACAATTTATTAATCTTGAAGGACGTACTTTGTGTTCGTTTACTTAAATACAATCATCTGCTTCAACACCTCCTACCCCCTTCCCCCTCTTCAGGCATGTGTTTCGAGAAAAATAAGCTTGGCGACTCTTTTGAACGACTCATTTGAACGACTCTTCTCAGTGAGCGAGCGCTCATGAGTCGACTCGCACAAATGAACGGCTTGAACCCATCACTAAACGCAGGTAGGGAGACCACAGAGTATCTTCAAGGATTACGGCATCTTCTTATTTCGGGTGCGTTCCGAAAGTCTTAACGAAACGAACGCATTCAACGAAAATAACTGGGCTCGTGAATCTGGTGAAACCAGTTATTTTACAGACTTATGGGACACTCTAGGCGAAAGCGCAGGCGCAGCGTTTTGTTTAGAGAAAGTTTCCGCATGGCGTCAGCGGAAGGAATGTCCTTATGGCAAAAATAAACTCTATTATGGCAACTGTTACTCATTTTAATCACATTCTAAGAACGGTCAAGGCATACTTATCTTGTGCATGTTGCTTCATATCGCTATCTGTTAAAATTATAATACATTTTCCGAACTAGTGCAGTTTGAATCCATCAGCACGCGCTTTGTCTGCAAGGAGCAGACGATTTTCACGGAACAAACCAGCATCCTGGCCCGTGCGTTTGGTGAATCTCGTTCTTGCACGAAACGCACGGAATGCGACTTTTGGGACAGCATAATGAAACTCACGAAACGCACGGAAGCACTTATGGAACGGCCAGTTACCATAACTCGTTTAACGCGTTAAACTCGTGCGACTTTCGGAACGGGCCCATTTTTGGTCGTGTCTGTGGTCGCACTATAGATCGTGTTAAAAATGTAAGGCAGTGTCTGCTGCCACGTTCTTTTTCTGCTGGAACCTCAAAAAAGATGCGCGTGGCAGAAGACTCTGTTTTTGTTTTATTGTGATTTCATCATGCTATGTATGCAATTACGTCTCTAACATATACTGTCAAGTTTTAGCGATTACTTACACAAAAATGATTTAAGATTAGGTCCCTTAGCATTCTTCTAATAATAAACCTAAATGCTATCGCAGTTAGGTTAGGTTCTGTTAGCATAAAAATAAAATGCTTTCTAAAGAAAAAGGTTCTAAATTACCAGTACATTCATTCCCACTAATCATAAACTTGCATTTCTCTCGTCTTAATCTGTTCTTAAGATTTGTAACTTCCTTTTAGCAGACGAATTACGTGGCAGGAGCAAATTTGACGCTTATTCTTACTGCTGACACGCGCGTGGCAGCTGACTCGGCCAAAATGTAAACATAAACATTGGTGAGGTCTTGCCCGGTCCCCCCGGAACTTCCGGTTAAGGCCAGTCCCCGTTGTTGCCAGTGCAGATTCACCAGCATACAAAGTATGAATGGGCGCTTGTTTTCATGAGTTGTGCGACGATAGTCAAGAAAGGTATTTGTTAAAGTTCTACTATGAAGGAGTGGACGTCTAGAATCCGTCGGATGATCGATCAACTGCAGAGCAGATTATTAAAATATGACGTGTCATTGTCGCCACTAGTTGTATAGCATACTACATACAAGTATCTCATGTACATGCACGACGAACTGAAAACGTACGAAAGTTTAGATATATATTCAATTATTTTGTAAATGGAAAAGTGAGGGAAAGATTATTCTATAAAACTAGTGATATTATTATATTATAAAGTATGCTTAGGTGAATTTTTGCCAACGAACCGGCAGAAGTAATGAAATGACACATAACAAATGCTAGTAAATATATGTGCTTTCAACGTCGCCTTTCCGCCTGAGTGATTTAGGGAAAACCTATGATATGGCATGCCACTTTCACTTGCACGAATTTACTTCAAACAACAAGGGAGTTTTCAGACTGAAGCGACAAGCTATATCGGGATTTCGCACAGACGAATTCGATCTAAAGCAAACCATTCACCAGCCACGTTTGCACAAATAACAGGCCGGGGCAACACAATGCACAGTATTCGCGATTAAAATTACCACTTAAGCGCTAGTGTCGCTTCCAATATGGCCGCTCCAAGTAGGATAAATCTTTGTCTACATTCAGCAGTAGTACAAAATAGCAGCGTGTTGTCATGACTGGTGGTAGAAAACATTTAAATTACGCATTATTTTTAAATATTGCGAATGCAATGTGAATTCCAGGTTTTCTAACAAACATGAATCTGTACTGAGAATGAAGCATTTAATTATGATAGGCAAAAATAACACGGAAAATGCAGACGAAACTATGTATACGCACTAGTTGTACAAAGCAGTGCTGTATCATCTGCACACCAATAATTTCTCTGAAATTATTTGAAAATAAAGGAATTGAAATTGACCTGTAACTTGAAAAGCTGGGACAGGAGAAAATTGCAAACATGTCGTTGCAGTTCTTTCTCGAAAGAGAAAGGCTGGTTTAAAAATAATATTCACGATTTCATGACCAGGATATACCCACTGAAAAAGAACATCGTACTGAATGAAACAGTAACATTAGCATGTCCTTTTTTTCTGATTACATTTGTCATTAATTTATTCTCAAACTATTTTCATTTTTTCTCTTGACTTACACCTGTTCCAAATTTCACACATACGTAATACCGGTAATACATGGACGCATTGGGTAAGATGCTTCATGATTTTTCGGGGAAAAAAAGAGCTTCATTTATAAAGTACAATTTAAAACTTTACTTTCATGGTAATATATATTTATCTCTCGAAAAATAAAGTAAGCAGACTCGTGCATTGCTCGTAATTTCCTTGCCGAATTACAGTGGTATATCCCCCTTACCAATCTTCTGTCAATGACGTTTTCCCTGATTTATTAACAAATTTCATTTTGTTGATTCCACGGGGTGGAAACACACGAAAACTTGTAGTTTGTTCTGGCCCATAAAATGATTTAGAGCAAAAAAAACAAACTGAACAGTAGACCTTACTTTCTCTCATATTCCCCAGGCTTTGAACGACTTCAACACAACGTATTCTACATAGAGTACTTCCTGAAAATCCCACCAGATGGCATATCGGTTAATTTTAATCGCGAATTGATCAATTGGCCCATTCCGGTATTTGATGTTTTATAGTCTGTGTTAATTTTTTGTTTGGCAACCCTGTAATTTATGGGGGTTCACTTAACGCACAACACTTGACCAAGAGTATGATCTACGTCACAAGAGAAAGCTTCTTATTTTAGAGTAGTGTCTGCTGCCACGTTCTTTTTCTGCTAATCTCAAAAGAGACATGCGCGTAGCAGCAGATTCGGTCTTTGTTTTATCGTGATTTCATTATGCTATGTATGCAATTACGTCTGGAACACATACTGTGAATTTCTAGCGATTACTTACACAAAAATGTTTTAAGATTAGGTCCCTTAGCATTCTTCTAATAATAAATCTAAATGCTCTCGTAGTTAGTTTAGGTTCTGATAGCATTAAAATAATATAAAAACTAAAAAAAAGGCTCTAAATTATTTGTACATTCATTCCCACTAGTCACAAACTTGCATTTTTCTCGTCTTCATCTGTTCTTAAGATTTGTAACATCCTCTTAGCAGACGAATTACGTGCCAGGATCAAATCTGACGCTCATTCTAACTGCTGACACGCGTTTGGCAGCAGACTCGGCCTAATTTAAGGCTAAATGCCTACGTTGTTAGGTTAGGCAGGCTAGCTATGTATGCACAAGGTGTTGTGCAACAAGAAAGACCCATGCTTTAATGTAGAATTCGAAACTTCTCAGTTCTTTGTTTTGTACCGTCCTATTTTAGGGGTTCAAAGCCCACACTTGGTACCAGGCCTCTTGTTTCTTATTAATTTAACCACAGTGGAAAACCTATTTTGACGATGTGTTTGTCGATATTGCAAATCTGTAAATTTTTCACCTCACACTTGGTACGAGTGTCACAATTTCTTACGAGTTAAAGTACGCAACTTTGCGATGGCTCGTAAGGTAAACTATTGTGCAATGTTTACGCAACAAGTTATTACGCAGACCCGTATCTAGCGTGTTGTTGGTTATGACGTAGAGTACAACACACATAAATTTGCCGTTGCGTAGATACCAATTTTCGTTTCGTCTCCCTCTCTCTTAGTATCACGTGTTCTACCCTGCTCGAAAACCTTCGCTATTGTTGCCATATTGTCATTCCATTCCTGGACACACTCGCGCAAACATCATTGAAAACAATTGAATAGCGCTCCAGCTCGCGGTTCACACCGTTCGGCAGGGACGGTAATGTGGCAATATAACACGGCGTAGTGGTTGCTTCTTTTATGCAGTGCATGTTCATTGGCTAGCTAGTAACTAGTGTTGCCAACTGTAATAATGAAGCACTAATTCTGTCACGGAAGGGGAAAGGCAGGTAAAATGACGGTGAGTTTTGTTGGATTGGAAGCACCATATTTTTATTTCATACTAAGTATTTTACCGGTTTGACGTTGTGTGCGTTTATTGCGTGTGTGTATGTGAAAGTGTGTGTGTTTGTTAATGAACGTTAAATTCCATAATGCCTCCAGTTCTGTCAAAGTTGAAATCAAAAACCTTGCATAGCAAGGCTCGGGAAATTCTAAGCAACGTGCACGAGTTCATGAAGGAGGAAGCCAGTGAAGGTGTTAGCATCCCAATACAGCATTTTGGCAAGAGAGTAGCGGCTGCGACTGGAGTTCCTGAACGAACGATCAGGGCTATCATGAACGAAAGACAATCTCTTGAGATGTCAGAAGACCCCTCCACATCATTCCACACTCCCGGGAAAGAACGACAAAGACCAGCGACCAAATCGTCAGTGGACGCTTTCGATGAAAACGTTATCCGTAGGCGCATATACGACTACGCTCTGCTTGAAAATGAATAGCCGACATTGAAAAAATTGCATGTCAAATTACAGGCGGACATACATTTTGCGGGAAGTCAAGAGAGTTTGCGACGTTTGCTGCGAAAGATGGGATTAAGGTGGAGGAAGAGGAGGCTGTCATTTTTGCTGCTTAATGCGATGCATATTGTTTTCTGTGTTAAAATTGCATGCTTTGATGGGTGACCAAGGCCGGCGGAAGGGGAGGGCGAACCGTGCCACCGGACAGGGCGGAAAAATTGGAAGAGAAGAAAACAATAAGCCTATTGAAAACTGTGGTCGAGCGAGATATTCTTTTGCGCTTAATAGTATTGAAATAGCATAAGAAGTCTCATTATTTATTTTATACTTTGATGTTTTACTTAGGGATATATTGATTTTCAATTTCCCGTTGCTGCGTAATGGCGGGGGGGGGGGGGTGTTCGAAATGGAGCGGCATCTACCGCCACCGCCCAGGAAGGCAAAATGACTAGCGCCAGCCCTGGTTCATAGCAAAAGAAAAAGCCGCGCAGCTTATCGTCTAGTGGCAGTATATGTACTTGTTATTGTTGTGGAAGCCGGCATCGTTTGTAAATGTAGAACAAAGGCAACCGACTTTCGCCGATCACAGAGAGGAAATAATAATACTGCTTGAGGAGGAGTGTTGTGGTCCAATTGTTGCGGTTTAACACGTTGGCATGTTGTTATCTGCCGTTGCAGTTCCGTACCAGTGTATACGGGTTTTGGGAGTGAACAGTTAGAAAGCCACCAGTGCATTAATGCAATGAAAAATAATATTTTTTTATTTTGTTTGAAATCACTCAAATAAGGAATCGTATGAAGAAGTCTTCTTTGTAGCATTTTTGGTAATTTTACTTATGTGTTAGTTCATATTTTGCGAATTTTTAGTCCATATGTATGTAGCTACATACAAAGACACTTGTTAGTACATATTAATCCTAGTCCTGGTATAATGCATGACGTTGAAAACTCAACGTTAGATAGACCTGAATTCTCTAATTTCCATGTTGTACGTAACAGCTGTGCATCGGCGCACTGCAGCGATTTTTCTATCTGCTCCATTAACAACACTGCTTCTTTAGTTCTGTCGCGATTCGCACGGCAGGAATATCTGTGCTGGACCCTAATGGGTGTCTTAAGATTGACTTACTTTTCATCCGCGCTTAGGTTACGTAAAGCGTTTTAGCATTACAGATCAGTTAGAATCGAGAGAGTGTTTTGAAGAGTACGGACGTGTTGTTGCAGTGTTAAAAGTTGAGTATTTAATTTATTTTAAAGCTACATACTATTTTATTATTTTTAAGTTTAAAAAAGTGTATCAAGTGATTTTTTTCATAGTAATTTCGATCAGATTGAGTTTTGATGTATTTATATATTTTTTTAATACTTAGCTAACTAACAAACTCCCTAGCCTTCTTAAACCCGAAGGTTCATGGCTGCAGCAACACAGGCCTTCCATCTTTCCCTATCTTGAGCAAGTTCTATATACTCTTTTCCATCCCTACCAATTTCCTTTAGGTCCATCTCAACGTTGTCCCTAAATCTTCGTCTTGGCCTTCCTACAGCTCTCTTACCATCAGGTTTCCCAACAAGAATCCTGTAAACTCCTCTTTCCTCTCCCATTCGTGCCACATGGCCTGCCCACCTAAGTCTTCTTGATTTAATGATTCTAATAATATCTGGACATGAATACAAATTATGTACTTCTAAATTATGTAACCTTCTCCACTCACCTGTCTCCTCATCCCTTTTAGGTCCAAAGATTTTCCTAAGGATCTTATTTTCAAATACTCTCAATTTATGTTCTTCTTTCAATGTAAGGGACCAAGTTTCACATCCATATAATACTACAGGCAAAATTACTGTTTTGTATATTTTAACTTTTAGTTTCTTAGATATTAAACGAGAAGACAAAAGTTTATGAAGAGAGAAGTAACATGCATTTCCTGAATTAAGCCTACTTTTTATTTCCTCTTTAATATAATTTTCATTTGTTAATATTACTCCTAAGTATTTGAATTTGGAAACTGGTTCAAACGAGTTGTTATAAATAATTAGATTTTGATTATTACCTAACACTTGCTTTCGGGATGTAAGCATATATTTAGTTTTCTCTTTGTTAACTTCCAAAACTATCTCTTTACCAGTTTTGAAAAATATTTTAGCATTATTCTTAATTGTATTCACATCATCCCCCAGTAAGTCTACATCATCTGCATATGCTAACAACTGAGTCACACCATTTAATTTTAGTCCTTCTTTAGTTTCTTTTACCTTCCTAACAGCATATTCTAAGGCAAAATTAAAGAGCAATGGAGATAATGCATCTCCTTGTTTTAACCCATCATGAATTGTAAATTTGTCAGACATATTAATACCCACACAAATTTTACTTTCTGTTTCACTGGTGGATATTTTTATCATACTAACAAGCTTCTTAGGTATTCCAAACTCTACTAATATATTATATAATTTATCTCTTTTGACTGAATCATATGCTTTTTTGAAATCAATGAATAGCTGATGGACATTTTGATTATATTCCCACTTTTTTTCAAGTGTCTGTCTGATGTGAAAAATTTGATCTGTAGTTGATCTGTTACGTTTAAATCTACATTGATAATCACCTATAATTTCATTAGCATATGGGGTTAGTCTTGTTAAAAGAATGTTAGATAATATTTTATATGTTGTTGAGAGTAGAGAAATTCCACAGTAATTATTGCAGTTCATTTTATCGCCTTTTTTAAACACAGGAACAATTATGGATTCTTTCCACTGTTGAGGGATTTCTTCTTTATTCCATATTAAACAAATTAATTTATGAATTTGACATACTAATGAATTTCTGGAACTAAAGGTTCTGCTGTGTAGACTTCCTTTACTTCTGATTTATCTCCTACATGGACATTTAAAAGGTCATTAAATTAGTTCTTCCATCTATTTAGAATATCACTTGGGTCAGCTAGAAAATCACGTCTGTATCATTTATCAAGTTTACTTTAGGTTGCCACCTTTTTCTAAATTCATTTACACCTTCATATAAATCTCTGATATTTTTATTTTTGCTGTTTGTTTCAATTTCGTTAATTTTCCTTTTCAAGTAATCTCTTTTTTTTACTTCTAAACGTGCGGTTAACTTCTCGCTTTATTCTAATATAATTGTTTAGATTTGTATCATCAGAGTTACTTAACCATCTAAGTCTAGCCTGATTTCTTATTTCTATTAGATTATGACGTTCATTATCAAACCATGGCTTACTTTTTCTCGGTTCATGGTATCCTATACTTTCTTTAGCTGCTGATTCTGTGCTCCCAGTTCTTATTTACGTCTGTTCCATTTATATTTTCATCATCATTTAAATCCTGCAAAACATCAAATCTATTTGACAGTTTAATTTGGTAATCTTTCTTGATTCTTTCATTAGTAAACTTTCCTGTATCAAATTTTAGAACGTTTAGATTTTGTTGCTTATGATTTATCACTGAGAGTTTTTCTCTTAATTTACCAATTACTAAATAATGGTCACTGGCACAGTCAGCACCTCTATGTGTACGAACGTCTATTATACTAGTATGCCTTGTCTTATCAATGAGAATGTGATCTATCTGATTATGAGTTTTACCATCTGGAGAAGACCAGGTATATTTAATGATATCTTTATGTTTAGAAGTGGTCCTTTTCACAATTAAATTCTTTGAGGTTGTAAAAGTAATCAATCTTATACCATTATCATTACTTAATTCATGAAGACTTTCTTTACCAAACGTGGGTTTAAATGTCTCTTCTTTGCCAATCTGTGCATTACAGTCACGTAACAGAATTTTCATATCATACTGAGAAAATTTATCAAAGACTTGTTCTAACTCTGTAAAAAAACATCTTTAGTATTATCACCTTTATCTTCCGTTGGTGCATGTATGTTTATTCAAATAATTTTACACCACCTACCCTGTAAAACTGCATATGATATCCTATCATTAATAAATTCTATTGTTTTAAGAGCTGAGATAATTCTATTATTTATGAAAAAAGCCTGTTCCAAAATTATGATTTTCAGTACCACCATAGAAAAAAGTATAATTTTTAGTTTTACAATTCCCTTCTCCTGGCTACCTAACTTCCTGGACAGCTACTACATCTAATTTATACTTAACTATCTCATTAACTGTACACTGAAATGCCCCAGACCGGTAAAGGCTCAAAACATTCCAGGTGCCTAATTTAATATCCTTATTCCTAATGTAGATCTTTTCCTTAGTCCAGGGACCTCCCAAAGTAGTAACCACCCGGAAATCCGACCGGGGGACTATTTTACCTCCGGAGTATTTTACCTTGGGAACATCCATGGCCTCATATTGCTGTTTCTTGACATTTTTTTTTTTACAGTGCAGAGTTGTCAGCTCTACGCCTAACCCCCAATATGAATGGAGGAACTACTACACAAGACAAACACAAACACATACTTAGTACAAATATATATGTTATATATAATAGAAAATAGCTAATATAAAATAAAACGTCATGAATATTTTTGGGTTTAAGAAGCAACAACATAATCAGCATGTAGAGAGAATTCCAGTAAACATGGATGTATTTAGAGAAATTTATCATCAATTGAAAGGGTTACTTCTTGTTCACTTGAATAGTATTTGGTCTCATGTTGACGAGGATACTGGAAAGCACTTATTTGTATTTAATAATAACTTATGATCATATAAGTTACCTGTTAGTGGGAAAATTCAAATAAACATTTCACCACCCAATGCGGCAGTTTTGCACATAGGTCGAAATTTGTATAGAATTAACATAGTACATTACTTCCTGATACGTCTAATGATGTGGAAGCTTGTGAAATTTTGTATGCTGAGATAATTGAAGAGTATGATAAATTGATTCCTCTGTTTATCGAAATAAGAATAATCTATCCTCTTATTAATATATAAAATACCTAAGAACAAAAAAAAATGGATATATTTGGTAATAGAAGGCGACAGGAGATTCCAGATACTTCCAGCGAGATTGCTAGTTTAGATGCACGTCTAAAGAAACGAAAATCAGATTTACTCATATTACAGAATTCGCTAAATCTAAATATTCAAGCAGAGATTACAAATCGTCAAACTCAAATGATTGATCCTATAGTAAAAATTGATGGAAAACTCAAATCTTCGCTTGAGAAATATACTAATTTAGCTTCAATAGATAATCTTCAGAACTTAGAAGAGAATATTGCCAACTTGAAAAAAGAACTTGATAAATTTAGACAAATCCAGAGAACGAATACCGAACAGCTGAAACAGCAATTAAATGACCAGGCAAATAGTATTCGTACCGAACTGCAAACCATCATCCAGAATATCAAAACTCAAGAAGAATATGAGCAGGTAAATGCTAGTATTGCTAAATTGCAAGAACAGTTTCAATCTTTCGAAGTTCCTACATTGCAAAGTATCAAATCTGAATTACAGACAGATGAACTGCATACAGCTACAACAGAAGTTCAATCGAAACTACAGACATTGGAAGATTTTATCAATAATTTACCTTCATCTTCTGAATTAAATCCTATTGCTCGGAGCGTTGCCGGCATCAAATTACAGTTGGAGACTTATGAAGATTTTGGGAAGATACAAGGTACCATAGCTCACATAGAAGATACTATGGCAACTATGAGAAATGAGCTAACAAGTGTACAGGAAACTCAGGAATCGAAACTGCCTGGCATTACTGATATTCTAGCTATAGTTCAACAGCAAGTTACTAAGCTTGAAAGCTTGAATACTGAATCA